>NW_027210946.1:0-283847 GCF_029030835.1 Brachyistius frenatus
TCATGTTTGAGACGACGTGCTATAGTATGACTTTTTTTTTTTATCTTATTTTTGATGATGGGACATTATGACTTTTTTATGACTTTTTGGAGCATGACCTTTTTCTGAACTGACATGCCTCACGTTACTTCTCACTGTGAGGCAACTCAACTAACGGAAAAAAAAAGTCTCTTTTGGACTTTTTTTTTTTTTACCTTTGGTTTGTCGCTGTGGCTTACCCTTACAGGGACTCACCGTAGGAGGACTTGCCCTCCATGAACCTTTTGTGTTACCTCGGCGGGTAAACCGTGAACCTCGTGTGTTACCTCGGCGGGTAAACCTTGAACCTCGTGTGTTACCTCGGCGGGTAAACCGTGAACCTCGTGTGTTACCTCGGCGGGTAAACCTTGAACCTCGTGTGTTACCTCGGCGGGTAAACCGTGAACCGTGTGTGTTGTATTACCTCGGCGGGGCTCGAACCCGTGTCTTCATGAGGTCGTTTCCAACCGGGAGTCGCCGTCGTTGACCGCAGGACTATCTTCGGCGCTGGAGAATGAGTCGTGGCAGGAGAAAGTGTACCACGGAGTTCACTCAGAGCTTCCAGAGACTCAGCCGACAGTCTGGTTAAATCAACAGGTAAAAGATTCTACTTCACCAAGGTTGTTATTAATGGTTCTGATTCCACCTGTTGATGGTGACTCAACTTTTAGTGACGTTGAAACGTTTGGGGAAATTGAAAAAGTTTTGCATTCACAACACATTACAGGAAGATATTTAGTATCACTGCAGACCCACTTGAAAACATGTATATCTACTATCCAAAGAATGTCTGTGGCAATTTTGGTCGCATTTGAATGAATATTTGTGGACGGTGGAGGTATAGGTTGCAGTGAGCCAAAGATTTGTCACAATGCTGCCAAACTCCTGGGGAGATTGGTGGCGCAGTGGTTAGCATTACTTCCTTTCAGCCAGAACGTTTGGTGTTCAATTCCTCCCTTTTGTCATGACTTAAAAAAAGGACATTAGTAATTTCCGACTTTGAAAATGCTGGTTATTTTTTGAACAACATGCCTTTTGGGTCACTTTTTGTCCACGACGCCACTGGCACACCAATCGACTAAAACAAATTATTTTGATAACTTTTAATTCCAAACATGGTCCGTGGTTCGATCCCCGCCTGGGACTTTCTATGTGGAATTTGCATGTTCCTGCATAGGTAATAAGTAAATTAAAATGTCGTCCAAAATATGGACGACTAACTTATGCATGTTATCATGCATATAGTCCATGATGTAAAACAAACATCATGTAGTCGTAATTGTGACATAGTCACACTCCAAGCAAGAACATGCAATCCTCCACAGACAGAGTTCCAAGCCCCTGATCGAACCCAGTACTTCCTGACTGTGAGATGACAACGCTAGCAACTGCAAAGTTGTGCTGCCTCTATTGTATGTTTGTCTGACTTATATTACTTATATGACTTTTAAACATTTTCTCAAAGTAAGAACGGTGGTGCAGCGGTTAGTTCTTTTGCCTGTCACTCAGAAGGTTCCAGGTTCAATTCTTGCCCTTGACCTGGCATTCAGGATGTCAATGTCATCCTTTTTACACGGCGAGTCTCGAACCTGGAACCTTCCGACTGGAAGGCAATAATGCCAACCACTGCACCGTTGATCGCTCTTCCCTAATGTGTTTAAAAGTTATACAAGTCAAATAAGTCAGACAAGCATGCACTAAAGAAAGCAAAATGGTGCAGTTCCAAGCCAGCGTTGTCATCTCAACCCTTTGATAGCGGGCCTGGAACTTAGTCTGGAGGACTGCATGTTCTTGCTTGAATGTAGTGTTTTACATTATGGACAACATGCAGAAGTTAGTCATCATTATAATGGGAGACAAACTTTGCTTTTTGGTTATTAGTTTAGCACATCGAAAGTCAAAGGCTGGACTCGAACCCTAGACCTATAGACCATGAGACAACAACGCTGACAGCTGCAGCACTGTGTTGGCTTCTGTGAATTGAACGTAAGTCATACTTATTTAACGTCGTAAAAAATAACAAAACTATATCATGCTGTAGTATGACATTTTGATGACATTTTGGACGACATAGTGTGACTTTTTGACCATATTTTAGACGACATGCTATAGTATGACTTTTTTTTTATCATATTTTAGACGACATGCTATGGTATGACTTTTTTATCATAATTTGGACGACATGCTATAGTATGACTTTCTATCATATTTAGGACTTTTTGGCCATATTTCGGACGATATTTGTCGTTTGTCATCCAAAAAATCAAATAAATGTCATAGTATAGTATGTCATCAAAAATATTTAAATAATTTCAGTTTAATATGTTGTCCAAAATATCAAAAAAAGGCCACACTATACTTTTTTTTAAATTTCTTATTATAGTATGCCATCCAAAATATTTTTTTAAACGTCATATATATAATATATATCATCCAAAATTTCAAAAATATAGTGTGTTCTCCAAAAATGTTGACTTTTGCATGGTGAAAAAAAACCAAGTAAAAAAACAATAGGGCTTTCGCACCATCGGTGCTCGGGCCCTAACAAGACAAAAATATTCTTCAATTGCAGAAACAAAGAGGCAACTTGTCAGGAAAATGATACTGCCACAAATCACAGCCACTTTAACGTGAAGAAAAATAACTATTTTGAATATTTTTATTTTGGGGTTTTGTTTTTTTCTGTGATTAGTAAAGCCCTTTTTTTTATAAGCATATTCTAGTTCGTCCAAAATATCCAAAAGAACATCATAGTATAGAATGTTGCATCGTGTGAACAGAGCAGACACAGAAGCAGGAATAATTAATAAAACATTTTTTATTTTTATTTTATTGAATATGAAGTAGTGCAGTTGTTGGCATCTGGGGAGAATGAGTTGTGTGTGTGTGTGTGTCCAGGTTGTGTAGTCAGTGAGTGGATTACGTCCAGGTTGTGTAGTCAGTGAGTGGATTACAGGCTTGTGTGTGTGTGTGTGTGTGTGTGTGTGTGTGTGTGTGTGTGTGTGTGTGTGTGTGTGTGTGTGTGTGTGTGTGTGTGTGTGTGTGTGTGTGTGTGTGTGTGTGTGTGTGTGTGTGTGTGTGTGTGTGTGTGTGTGTGTATTCACTGAGAGGGGAGAGGTCTGGACGATGTCTCTGATTCCCAACGCCAGACCGGCAGGTTTGGGCCCGCAGAGGTGTCTGGATAGACAGAGGCATGGTCTCAGGTGAGTGTTGACCTGTAGCCTCCGTGGACCGACGCGGTCTCCTGGTGATCTCTGATGATCCAATCAAGACTTTAAGTGAGTTTGTCTTGGCAGGAAGACAGGACAGGCAGACAGCATGCACGCTCGCATATTTTTAAAAAGTCATCCGTATGTCATCCAAAATATCAAAAAAATTGCATATAGTATGTTATCCAAAATATTTTTAAAAAATTCATACAATACTATGTTGTCCAAAATATATAAAATAAATGCATACTATAGTATGCTGTCCAAAATATTAAAAAAAAAAAATCAAACTATAGTCTGTCATCCAAAATATCCAAAATATTTCATACAATAGTATGTTGTCCAAAATGTCAAAATTATTGCATAGTACAGTATTGCATCCAACATATTAAAAAATGGCATACAATAGTATGTCGTCTAGAATCTAAAAAAATGGCATAGTGTGGTATTTTGTCAAAAATATAAAAAAATGGCGTACATTAGTATGTCGTCCAAAATATCAAACAAATTTGCATACAATAGTATGTCGTCCAAATTATAAATGTGTTGTCTAGAATATTTTTAAAAATGGCATAGTGTGGTATTTCGTCCAAAATATTAAAAAAAAATATCCTACTATAGTACAGCTTACAAAATATTAAAAAAATATGGCATAGTATGTCATCAAAAATACCCCAAAAATTGCATAATATATTATGTCGTCCAAAATATCTTAAAAATGGCACACACTAGTATGTCGCTAAACTGTTATAAGAATTTCATAGTATGGTATAGCATTCAAAAAGTTAAATTGTTTTTATCATACTGTAGTATGGCGTCCAAAATATCAAAAAACGTTATAGTCCAAAGTCCAAAATATTTTTAAAAAGTCATACTTTAGTATGTTGTCAAAAATATCAAAAAATAGCATAATATATTATCCTGTCCAAAATATTAAAACAATGGCATACAATAGTATGTCGTCCAAAATATTAAGAAAATGGCATAGTGTGGTATTTTGTCCAAAATATATTAAAAAAATTCATACTAAAGTATGTCGTCCAACATATCAAAAAAAATCTCAGCATAGTATGCTGTCCAAAATATGATCAAACGGGAAGGTCCAACATTGTAGCAATCCTTTCCATAACACTGTCAGACAATTATAATTACACTTTGAACCTGTCAGTAGCAAAACAAGGCGGGCGCCTGTTAGGTAACTTAGCTAAAAGTCTATAAAGTGTCCATTGTACAGTGGTAGCAGTCAGCTGACATGTTGATTATCTCTTCTTCTACTAAGCTGTTACCTGTTCAGGTATCTGGTACTTACTGTCTGAAAAAAAATAAAATAAAGAGTCCTGTGTCCGTGCTGCTTTCTCTGCTGATTGTGTGAAGTGACAATTCTCATTCTGTTCACCTGTGGTGACCGACCAACACCCCGACGTAAGGGCCTTCTACCCAGCTAAGGAGGGACCATGGGTACAACCAAGTGTACCACTGGGAGGGGGAGATGTGTGTGTGTGTGTGTGTGTGTGTGTGTGGGGGGGGGGGGGGGGGGGGGTACACACAATTAGTTTTTGCTTCACAATGGGAAATAATATTGAAAATTACCAGCAAACAACCAGAGACAGAACCTTTGACGGTGTTCATAAAAGGAGAACATACTTTTATGAAAAGTTAAATGTTACACCCCTCCCCTCCAATAAAAAGACTGTGTTACTCCCGTTAAATAAGGCACTAAAAGGTTACAATATAGGACCTTTAAATACATTTAATTTTTCAGAGTTAGTTGTTCAGTTATATTTTCTGCAAGTTTTTTTATTTAAAAAAAAAAAAAATTACGTTGAGCATATATTTAAAGGAAATTCATCTGAAAAAACAACAACTGCTTGGAAATAAAGCACAGCCACCTAAACTCCAGATTTCTTTGAACTTTGAACACTTTTTTTTTTTGCTTTGAGAACGTATAAGATTTTGATTAATTTCAGGGCACTTCCTCTGACATATTAATAATTACAAACCCGTAAAAATAAGCCATTTGTCCATCCAGGACGTAAATTGTGGTGGAGAAAGGCACAATTTTGAATGAAAAACAGTAGGATCAAAAAATACTGGGATAAAAAATTAGGATGTGTACATATTTTAAAATGTAGAATGGGAGTACTTCATGGTAGGTCCCGATCATTGTCTCGTCAAAAGAAAAACAAAGCCTGATTACATCAACATATTCTGTTCATGAAACGATTACCTCACATCCAGGTCAAACCACTAGGTGGCATCAGCACACTGTTTCTGATTTGGCCATCGATCAGCCCAGGATGTAATAAAACACACTGTATAGGCTATTAGACGTGAGGTAATGAAAAGCACGAGGACACGTGATGTTAAATGCACATTTCGAGCTGGTGAATAATCAAAAACGTCTGAAAACAACTGTGTTACTTTTTAAATTTGCACTGCAATCACAGACTACTCCGATCTCTCATTGAAAAACCTGATTATTTAAATTGTTACACAATATCTCAGTTATAAATATATTTGTTTTTAATTTCAGCACTTGTTCATATTATTTCGAATAGAGCATAAAAGTCAAACATAAAAGTTTAGAATGATTTTTTTTTTTTTTTTTTTTTTTTAGGCCTGTGTGCAACAGGCCCGATTACACATAATACACCGATAAGTCAATGTTGCATTACCTTCAGTCCTGCAACTGTATAGGCCTACTTATGGGCTGTCGGACTTTTTCCCCGGCGGACATTTTGACGTTTCGTTGTCGGAAACACACAGGTAGCCCACTTATGATGGGTACATCCCACATTAGGGAGGGCCTGCTTTTGGGCTTGTTGGTAAGAAACTTAATGGAACTGAGCCATCATTATTACACCTGTGCTTTACCTACTGTGACAAGTCCAAATGTCTGATGTTAAAAAGGTCTGCTTTGTGCTGTATACCTTTTTAAGCCACCGTTCACAAGTATAGTAGGCCTGCCGCTTGGCTGTGTGCAGATACAAAAAAAAAAAAAAAAAAAAAAAAGGTTTTAATTGTTTTGATGTTCTAAATTGCGTCTCGCCACGACTGTCAATTACTTTTCATATTTATCCTGATGAAAATATTAATTGATGCTATGCATTTCAATTTGAAGCCACTCATTGGCCGTCTGTCTGAGCAGCTCCACGGATATCTTCTCCACACAACAGTATCAGTGCACATCAGCGGTAGTAAACACTTTACCGAAGCAGCTGAAGGACAATTTTAAGCAACCGAGACGAATTGATCAAATCCATAATTATAATGCAGAGCCGCGCACAGTAAAGAAAAAAAACAAAAAACAACGCAGCTTGTTGCCAGTGTTGCGACTTTTCCTGAGGCTCAATAATAAACGTGCAAGACTGCAATGTTATAGAAAACAAATACGATTTAATGACAAAAAGCATATAGAAATTGTGCAATCCGTTGATTTCTTTTTCCTCTTTTTCTTTTGATCACAGATTTCAGGTCAATGCTAGTTTTTTTTGGTTTTACTGATTTTTTTTTTTCCACTTCAGAAACTCAAATTCAGCTGAAGGATTATGTGGTGTAATCAAAATTTTAATAGGGTTACAGGATTACAGAAAAATTGGGTTTCATTTAAATCAAGGGCAAATTATTACGTAATATTTATATCCATAAATAAATAAAAATGCCCCTGTGCGTATTGCAGAACATTAAGTAAAATATTGCTATGTTATTTGTTTATGATTGGCGGGGTAATGGGGTCACTTTGACATTGTTAGTTGGGACTAATAGATCCAGGAAGTTTTTGAAAGGCAAAAAGTCTCGTGAAAAATAAAACATTAATTTTATGGGTCTGTTAAAATATTATATTTTATCTGCAGTCATCTAAACACTTCAGTTGTATTTGAGTTTCTGAGTTTCTATATTTCTATATCCAACTCCTCGTGGATTCCCCCACACATAAACTATCAGATCAGGTTATTAATCACAGGATTTAAGTGGCACAAGAACACGTGTCTGTGTTTGTGCTTTGGCACAGACTGACATAAAAAAAACAACAACTGAACAAACAAACAAACGAAGCAATACAAAAACGAATGGAGATACATCCCACAAAGCGTCTTCTCCGTGAATGAATGAGTCATACAGCAGTAGTGCAGCCACTGTGTGGCCAGAGCTGGTTCCAGGATATATTCAGTTTTTGTTCTGTTTCTCTTCTTCTTAGGAAAGGAAGGCAAAAAGGGGGGCTGGATTGCTTTGAGTGTTCCAGCCTGACAGTCTCGGTCTTTCTCATCACAGCATTTTGGAAAAATACAGAAATAACAAACAGCAAAAACACACTGTAAACAGGCGCACAGAAGATGTCTGCACAGAAAGAAAAGCAGTAAAGTCAACCAATACTCAGCCTCTATGGTAATATTATTACTATCATTCATACTTATTATTATTTTATTATTGTTGTTATTAATATTTGTGGCTGCCCACTATGAATTAAATTCAGAATTTAAGAATTTGACTTTATTATAGGATTTAGAAAAAAATAAATTATGGATGTATCTGCAGCCAATATATCACAAAACATTTAGATTAATCAACAAAATTGTATAATAATATAATAAATATAATAATAATAATAACAATAATAATAAGAGCAGTTGGCTGGTACTGGCTTTCATTTTTAACATTGTATAGCAGGTGTCTGCCATTTCAGCCCTCTCCTGCCACAAGCTGAGAAGAACCCCTGTTGCTTTTGTTATGATGGAAAGATGGCGTTTATTTACCCACACTGACTGCGACTAAATCATCATGCCCGAAGCTCGTTTTTATATATATATATTTTTTTCCCCCTGCGGACACCTCCTGTCCACATCCCACTCTGTCTGCCTTTAATGACACATTACATAATGACACACTGGCGCCTATAAGGTCGAAGATATAGAAAAGCGTTTAACGTCGCTGTTTTTTTCTTCTTCTCTTTTTTTTTGGGGGGGGGGGGAGGAGAGGAGGGAGGAGGGTTAGCACACACCAGCCCAATTCGCAGTTCCGCGGCGTGAGACCTCACCATGTAACTCTGCTACGAGTAATTTTAGGGCTCGAATGCCACTGAGTGTCCCCACTGTGTGTGTCCGTGGGTCCAGCACCTAAACTGGCCGAGGTCCAGTTTTAGAGCGGTCCAGCACAGAGAATGAAACAAATAAGGAGGCATTATACCTCCTTAAGGGGTCCGTGTTTTTTTTTTTGTTGTTGTTGTTGCTGAGAATAAAGGACTGGGGTCACTGCACAGGAGTTTGTCCTCCGTGGTGAGGAGGGGTGTCCCCGTACATGTCCTCTCCTCCTGGTATCTGTCCCCCAGCGGGTGTCATCCTCTTCTCCTTCTGCCGCCGGTTACAAAACCAAACCCTCACCACCTCCTTCTCCAGCTGCAGGCTGTCCGCTATGGAGTTGATCTCCGCTGCTCCTGGTTTTGGACATTTGAGAAAATGACTCTCCAGAGCCCCTTTGACGCCCACCTCAATGGAGGTCCTCTTTTTCCTTTTCCTGCCTTGTGCCGCGATTTTATCCAGGCTAGTGGGACTCCCCGAGGTGGAGTCCGCCTCCTCCAGCCACTTGTTCAACAACGGCTTTAGTTTACACATGTTTTTGAAGCTGAGTTGAAGCGCCTCGAACCTGCAAATGGTGGTCTGAGAAAAAACGTTTCCATACAGCGTCCCGAGAGCCAGTCCCACGTCCGCCTGCGTGAAGCCTAGCTTGATCCGCCGCTGTTTGAACTGCTTGGCAAACTGCTCCAACTCGTCGGAGGTCGGCGTGTCCTCGTCTGACTGGTCCTGATGGCCCCCGTGCTGGTGATGGTGTGAGAGAGACTGCTGGTGGGCCCCGGGGCCGCCTCCGTGCTCACTGAGGTGCGGGCTGTGGCTGTGGTGGTCCTCATCCCGCAGGGGGTGGTGGTGCATCCCCCCTTGCTCTGCCCCCGGCATCAGACCAAAGCCGGACTGGGAGTAGACCAGGCTCTGGCCCTCAGTTGTCGCCATACCGGAGATGTGCGTGGTGGTTGTGCTGGTTCGCCATGCTCTGGCGTCGTGATGCGCCGGCTGGTGCGCTAGGTGAGGGTGTCGCTGTTGTTGCTGCTGCTGCTGCTGCTGCTGCAGACTGCTGGAGTTCTGCAGCTCCTCTCGGTCACTGTCATGCAGTACGGGCTTCACGTCCTGTTCTCCGAGGGGACTAGATGGCCAGGGCGCCCCGCTGTCACCGTGAGACAGCGCCGTTATCCACTGGTGCGCGTGGCTGAGCGGATGTCCACCGCCCGGTAACGTGCTATAGTCGTTCTGGAGCAGGGTGTGCGCGTCCCTGTACGCTGCCGCCTGCTGCATGCTCCCGGACTCCGAGTGCGGCGGCGGCGCGCTGCTGGGGGTGGTGAGGACGCTGTAGTGGTTGGACGTTGCGGTCGCCATAACTATCGGAGCCAGAGTGATAGCTGGAGTTAAAAGGAGGCTGCCTTTGACAGTAACTCTTTTGCGCCACGGGGCAGCTAGGCGTCTCTCTCCAGCATCTCCCGGGCGCTGTGCCAAGGGGACGCAGAGGCGCGCACCTGTGGTCCGCCTCGCTCCGCTCTTTATTGGCCAAGAACGGTTGACAGATGTGGTTACCCCTGACAGCATCCCGCTCATTGGTCACGGGAGATTGTACAGAAACCCCAATCACTTTGCCCAACAATACTCGCAGTCCTGCAGCATGCTAGAGTACAAAGTGGAGGGAGAAATGGGGCTGCCGAGTGTAAACACAGAATAGACGGAACAAGCTCGGCGACAACAAAAAGAAAAACACTTTTGTTTTCGTTGAAAGTAGTTGATCAACTTTAATATAGGTCAATGGGTCACATTTGATTGGTTTCGTGCGTCAAAACGCTGCGTAAAAGTTATATACCAAATACGGAGTTTGCACGTTTATACCTGATTTATGCCTTAAAGAACAGAACTTTTACGGTCCAATTACTCAAAGCTGCCAAAACTTAGTCCATGCATTTTAAGTTCAATATTTAGAAAACATTTTTTGCGCCATGAAACAGTAAGCAGTGATCATGACGAGAAACTTCCAGCTGCCTCTGCCCTCAGGACGCTGTCCAGAGAGAGGGGCTGCGTGCTTCCAGCTTCTGCCCCGTTGCCATGGCGAACGCGGTGAATGGAACAACAACGCCCACGTCACAGCTGCAATTCGCTCCTTCTTTTCGTTCCGTTCCAAAGGGCTCATTGGGGCCGTGCGCTCGGCCGTCGGGACAAATAATGGGGGGCGAACGGAGAGGGCAACCCGGGGCCAAAGAGAGGAGGCTAGAAGAATGGATCCCTCAGGCTGCTCTGCGCCCACCGTGCCCCCTTCCACCTGCTTGTTGTGTAAACTTTGAGATGGCTGCACCCACAGTGGCACACGAGGGTTGCTTTCCAAAACCTCCTACCAAAACAGCAGGTGTTGAATTTGAACATTTGGAAGAGGGAACACAACAAATACACAAAAAGTTGCGAGCGCTAACAAGGGTGCTCATAAACATCTGCCTCCCAACAACACAGCAGTTGTGAAGCTAAGTTACACTGTTTAATTACTTGTGTGGCACTTTATTTGACAATGCTATGCTACTTTAAAATCCATTACATTTAAAGTAGTTACTGCATTTACTATGGTTACCACTTACTTTGAAAATAAGGCTCTTCGACATATGATGCATTGCCGTTTGATGACGCTATCAAACAGAGTAATTGGTAGGAATTAGCTCCATCACTGCTTACGTTTTAATGCACATGTAATTATGACCTTAGTAAATATCTCAGCACTCACAGTTGCAATGTTTTATTTACATTTTAACAATATGAAGATGTTTGCTCAAGTAAGTTTGGAATGAGGGAGTTTTACATAATGAAAAATGTATTCGTTTTTAACCTTATAAGACTCAGTTCCTCTTCCATCACTGCACCACAGCATCATAAAGGTGGTGGCACTGTGAGTAAAAAAGGAAGGAAAGAAAAGAAAGAAAGAAAGAAAAAACAGTGAAAATTCATCAGAACACTAATTTTGCAGTATCTGCTGGTCCTATCTTTGAATTAATGCAATAATGTTGAAATTAAACTATTTTTCATTCTGCTGAGTCCCCCTGAAACAGTCTTAGACCCCTGGGGGGTCCCTGGACCTACTTTGGCAACTACTGGTATTTAGGAGATGTGATTTTATTGGCTCAAAGTGGGGCACTGGCTGTAAAACATCGCAGCTACGAGGTTAAAGCAACCTCAAAGGACAAAAAATATCAATGTTTCACCTTCAAACAGGGATGCCGTGTATCAACCAATGAAAATATGTGTCGATGTTTTTTTGAAAATTTAAACCAATGTCTGTACCAACGCACACAAAGACAATAATATTTACTGTTCATTAGACCATTGTACGACGAAATTACACAAAAATAGGCTAGTTAAGAAATCTTCGACTGATCAAGCTGAGAATACGAAGACATAAAGTGACGCAAACTGAATCATAGGGATCGAAAGAACACTGGCTTATGATTAGGGTGTAATTCCGAGAATTACCAAATGTGTCACCAGGGGCTCTGGCAAGCCGTGTGTTGGGAGAGGCAAAACATATTACCCTAATAGACTAATATGCAAACTACTGGCTGCCCAATTACAGGACTTAATAACGCATAAACGATGCGAGTCCTGTTCTTACAAGACGAAGAGGTCGCTGTTAATTCAGTCAAAGGCCTGGGTACGCTGTCAACACAGGCAATGGTTTCATACTCTCTGTTTCCCTGTCTGTATTCAAGAGTGAGAGTTAATGATGGAGATTCTGAGCGTTAAATTAACAGTAATTATATGGCCCCAGTGCTGTAAAGATTCAATTTCTTCCCAAGTCTAATGGGCCTAAGTGTCCCTTTGCGCAGGCAGAACTCTGCACGAGGTGTTTATGATTGAAACGCACACAGACAGAACACAAACAAACACACATGGAAACACCTATAAAATAAAGGCATTAGATGCTTCTTTACGTGTAAAAAAATAATAATGTTTTTATAGTGTGGAAGTGCTGCAGTAGAACTGTACTCAAGGCCAGCGCTCTTCAGAACCAGATGTGAAAAGCCATTTTTTTGTTGCTTTTGCTCTTGTGTAAATAGTGCCACCTGCTCTTCCACATTGCTTTGAGTAAGAGTGGTTCAAGTGCGAGGTGAAGCCATTTATGTGGATGAATTTTTGCAAGCCAACCAGTACTCTGGTTGCTTTCACTTTCTCCCGACCAGTATGTGACCATCCCATGTCCCTCCCCCTGTGGGAACCCTAATACAGGGGTAACTGGGGCAGGGGACGGGGAAGAAAGAGGGGGGGCGGCGGGGGAGAGGGGGGCGCGCTTCTTTATGCTGCCGGACACAGGGAGATAATGGCCATTCCTCCACAGCTGGCCCACACAATCAAAGGAAGAGGGGGCTCGGAGGATTCCAGCTTTAACCAGGCCATTGTCTGGGCTAATTACATCTGAATGCAAGACCCCAAGAACCCACCTCCCCCCTGAGCAAAACCTGCACAGAATACCCCAAACAACCCTTCAGAGATGAGGAAGAGTGCACAGACACGGGGCACACACACAGAAATATATAAACCCTGGACTAATTCATTACCCCAAAACATAAGCACACAGACACACGCGCACAACAGACACGCTCTGGCCTCGTTCATTACCCACACGCACTCCCATCCCCAGCAGGCTCCCATCAAAGTGTTGTGTCTCTCACTCACACACACTCACATGTGGCACTCAGCATTAGATCAGATCTCAGCTTGCTGCTTCTCAGAAGAGATGAGGAGGTTTTAGAGGACTTAGTTTGAATAGAAAACACAGTGAAGAGCCTTTCCCCAATGCACCCCCATAATCCCAATCTATACACTCCCTCTGGCCCCCCAACCACCAGTGCTCGACTCCATCTGCAGCCTGAAGTGTGCAGCCTCAGCTTCGTGTCAGTGCAGTCTGTAAAAACTGCTCACTGACATCAGGAGGTTCTGTTTTACCGCTCAGTCTTTTGTTAGTGCAGTCAGAGAGTGCATCTATCTTGGCATTGAACATTAATTGATACACTGATTTCCGTCAATATGATATGCACTGTGGGGTTTGTGGGTGTGCACGTTCAAGAGCGACAGAGAGGTGTGAAAGTCAATCCTACGAATATACTAGAAAAGCCCAAAATTTGAGTGTGCTTGCTTGAAAATTGGAGGTACAAAACAATTAAGGCTATAAAATCTCCTAAAATATGAATTGCTTGTATCAGAAATGTTGAGGTTGATGCACTGAAAGGGTTTTTAAGTGTCTTGAAGAGGTGAAAGCTGCTGAAATCAGTTGGGGTTCAGTTGCTTAAAAATTTTTAAATCTTAGTTTAGCAGTGAAAGCAGTTGAACTGTCAGCTGAACTGTGAAAGATGAAAGCAGTTGAAATGCCAGTTGATCTGTAAATAATAACGGCTGTTGACATCTAATCTGAAGTTGAAGCGACAGAGATGGTGTAAGTGCACTCTCAATGATTGAAATGTCAGGTTGAGTATAGTTGAAGTGTCAGTTAACATATAGAGATCTAATTTCAAGTCTAAGCCCTGTAGGCAACTGAATTATCAGTGTGTATGTAAACAGTGAAAGAACAAGCAGTGAAAGAACAAGCAGTGAAAGAACAAGCAGTGAAAGAACAAGCAGTGAAAGCAGCTGAAAAGTGTCAAAGATGAAAACGGAAAGATTTGTAACAGATGGAGGTTAAGCGCACTGTAAATAGTTGAACGGTTTGTTAATGTGTCGGCTAAAATTGTTCAAATTTCTGTGAAAGTGGGAGTGGTAATTGAATTAAGATCAAGAGACATGATGTCATCACTGCAGGTTTGAGCATTCACTGCATCTAACGAGCTGCTTTCTTTTCTCATAGCTTGTATGTTTGAGGTTTGTATAGATATATGGACGTGTACACCAATTTCCCCGGACACGTTTCACTGCGTGTGTGTGTGTGTGTGTGTGTGTGTGTGTGTGTGTGTGTGTGTGTGTGTGTGTGTGTGTGTGTGTGTGTGTGTGTGTGTGTGTGTGAGTGAGTGACAGTGTCAGGGTTAGGAGGTCTCACTGGTGCTCAGTTTAGCATTGATTTATTCTCTTTCTCCAATTTATTTCCCCTTCGCCTGATCTGCCTCTGGGAGGACAAATGGAGGAGAAACGCCAAGCCCAGTAACTATCCCTCACACACACACACACACGTGCGCACACACACACACACACACACGTACACACACACTCGTACACACTCAGTGACAAATGTTTCCACCAGCACAAATGCACTGAAATTCATATTTCTTCAGAGGGGTGGCAAGCAAACACACACATACTCAAATACCTCTAAAACTGAAGCCTCTTTTTCAAGCGTTACTATGCTGGACCAATCAGAGGGGTGACCATCCTGTAGAACTATAAATTCACAACACTCCCCAAGTCCCAAGGCACCAAGGCTCCTATAAGACTTCCCATGTTGTCCCATATAACTGTCTTCGGAGAACCCATAAAGACATAAAGGGACACTCCTACCTCTAGCTGAGTGGTCATAATTCACCAGCAGGTATTTTTACCGTGACATTGCTGTCGAGGTGCACAGATTCATCTCGTCTCTTGCTTTATAATGTCCTACACAAACTCCAGATAGGAGAAGCATGAGTGCAGTCATATTTTACTGGCAGATCGCTGTCACATCCCGCTGTAATGGTTCGTGTTGAAGGGTTGTGTTGGAGGGGTATGTTGGTCTTGTGGATCGAGGCTTAACGCCTCACGTCACTTCAGCTTTGGGGTGTGATAACAAACCTGTCCCTTTCCTTCTGGAGCAGAAAAAGAGTGCATCAGGAAAAGGGGAGAGAGGGACGGAGAAGGGGCAGGTAGGTCGTTAAACCCACTTGAAAGCTCAGTGCCCTGATCGATAGTCTTGGGCCAAGCAGGGATTAAAATCGGGCTAAGTCTGTTCCAATCAATACTGATGGCTAACCCTGGGGTTAAAACAGGACTAAATCTCCATACATGTCCACACACAAATCTGCACTATGGCCTACAGTACAGATAAATCCACAGCTATCCATGCAAATGGACACACAATAGGTTACTGTGCGAGTGCAGTCGATATGAATGAGCCCTGTATGGGCCTTCAGCAGCGACATATCTGGTTGTATCTATCTGGATCTGCACTCCGTCCAGTTCGAAGATTGAGGTAATAAATTCAGATTCGTCGATGCAGATGAGACGAGAGAGTAAAGCGCTCATAAATGTGTTTGAGGTGAGTGTGCACAGCGTGTCTGTGTGTGAAGACTCTCCGTGTTTGCGCCGGTACACAAAACAAAGCAGTAACGGAGGGGAGAATGACTTATAGACAAAGAGCTGACATGCATGATTGACTGTTTCACACCCTAATGGAGGATGGACATCACTGCTGGGATTGATTTTACAAGCACAGGTCTGCCTATCAATTACCAATACGGATCAATGCAGCTATGGACAGACAACAGTACGGAAAAGCTGTTGCACATCTATATTCCAATCCAATTTTCCAATCCAGTGCAAGTATTTATGCCTCTTTCTTAAATGGTTATCTGTTTCCTGTAATCATTTCTGACCACAGAACAGACAGGACTGAAGTAAAATTGATCAAATTGATAACAGTTAGAACAGTAGGTATAGTTATAGGTATAGTAGCTATTGTTAGTATGAGTTAGATGAGAAGTTTGATATCACTCTTATGTCTGTACTCTATAAAGTATGAAGCTTAGCATAGCTCGAAGACACGAAGCAGCTCGGTGATTATTGTTTGCTAGGCTGGCAGCCAGCTATAAAATGCACAAGAAATGAGTGCTTTTCAACTAGCTCAAGCTTACAGCTTTAATGTTTCTAGAAATAGTGCGTTCTGGACGTGTGTTTTACATCAGCTGTGAATATTTAATAGAAAAAGTATTAGTTATTTTGCTCACACACATTTTTTTTCCTCTGAATTGTTTACATGTTAACACCAGGACTTGACACATACGAATAAAAACCTTTACAGCTCTGTCCTAAACTCTTGAAACCAGTTCTCCAAAAACAGAAGCACTTTTTCCACTTTTTACTCACACGGCAGTTGCAAATCGTACCTTTTATTTTTTTCCTCCCTCTAAACACACCGCACCCAATTGACCACATTTGGCACAGGGGACATAACGAAAGTCTCTTGAGTTCGGGTGGACAGCACCGCCGCTCAAAACGCTCAAGCGAAACAATCAGTTGACCACACTGATGGCTCACAGGTGTAAACACTAGTTTGTGAATTGGTCATTTACAAATCAAAGCAGGTGGGGGGCAAAAGTGAGTTCTCCTGTTTTGGAGATGAATGGATGGCAGCGATGCAGAAAAGTATGTACTGTTGCTCGCAGTATGCACACAAATGGGACATACAACTTTATCATAAAAATGCACCAGGAATTTTGACCGTCTTGGTCATATCCATTGCGATCTGCAGTGCGACATTTAAAATAAAAGGAAAAAGGATGTGATTTGGAACGAGGGTGCTTCCTTTTAATGCCTCTTCTTTTTCTTCGAATTGCAACCGGTGAAGCGCTCGTGCCACCAACTCTCTCGGAGGCTCAGTCTTAGCGTCTTCTGCTGTGCAGAGGACTGTGGGTCAGAGCAGCCAGAGAAGCATGCTGGCCTGCATACTGAAAAATACGACCGGATGTAGTAGGACATCCTGATATTTTTGGCACACTACATTTTGCATACTGTGCATTGGGACACACTAATCTTGTAGTATGGTAGTATGGGTATTGGAACACAGAAGATTTTTGATGTGTAGTTTCCTCATCACGTGACTTTACCTGCTTCCACTGATAAGCTGACTGCTTATTGGTCCATATTGATTATGTGACTACTGACCAACAGGTATAAGAAACAACACAAAGGAAACCATTCTGCGCTTGCCCTGATTGAAGCCTTTTTTTTTTTTTTAAACTGTGATTAAATAACCATTAGATATTAAAGGCTTTTTAATTTTTACCCTTATGGGTGCTCAAAAAAAATAATCATCTGCAGTATTGTCTTCAAAAGCTGATGCAAAATGTGCAAATAAATAAAATAAATACTTATCCACATTTTCTATTTAAATTGTGGGTTTTTTTTTTCTTTTGTGACTACAGTTGGAGAGACTAAATTATCTCACAGTGCAACAAAAATTATTCTACATCTGCCTTTCTGGTACATAATAAAATGTTCTAAAACAATACTTGCAACAAATAGTAATTAGAAGAGTCAACATTTTTACTTTGAAATATTCTTTTTTGTCACTTGTTGTGTATTAAACTACAACCACTACAACAACTTTTTTTGTCAGCTTGTCTCTCCATCTCTTTTACCAACAGACTCCAGCTGCTCCTCCCTGCGCCTCCCTTCCACCCATGCGTCCTCCACCACTCCAGCAAGCTGGGGGGCAGGGCAGAGGGAGGCCTATTCACCGGACCTCTTACTTTTGTGTTGCCTTTTTAAACCCCCCCCCACACACACACACACAGCAGACCAAAAGCAAAGGCTGGAGTTTGGACAAAGTAACATATGCTGTCCTGAATTTATGAGGGATTTAAAACAACATGTTTTACTTCATTTCCAAATGCAGCAACAAAAAGTGCTCTGTATTTGCCCACATTACTCAGGCAGGTCTGCAGCATTGAAGATATTGTGCACTTCGCGTATTGATATTGATTAAAGTGTTATAAAAACTATCCTTAGCCTTTTACAAGGTCAAGGTCAAGGTCAAAATGTAAGAAACAATGATTACCCCCTGATAGAGGTGGTGTGAGGCGTGACTTAAACCATGACTACATTTAAAGATCCTGTCCTGAAAGCTAGCCAAGACATATATCCAGGAATCGAAACCAAGATGGATAGTGGAGACACCTCGGGGAGCAATAATGGTTGTTCTCTGCCCGGTAATCAAACTAATCTCTGTCTTGTTCTCTTACTTGTTTTCTGTCTTTAGCACACAAGCACAAACGGAGCGTCTCTGTTTCCTATCAAGATGTTTTTTTTTCTTTATTTGCTCTCCGGCGATACCTTCTCTAAATGTATGTTTACTTTGCAGTTTTTCAGGGTGTCAAATCTTCAAAGGAATAGTCCCCCAGTATTTCCAGTATCTGGTTACCATGGGATACAGATGTTCTCAAGTTCATTACAGTGTCTCTCAGCATGTGGAATTTGTTTGAGTCCTAATGAACAGACAAACTCACCTTTAAATAAAACGTCAAAGCAGTGCAGAATGTGCCCAAAGGAAAGGTCTCTTTTGGAGTGATATCCAGCGCTGTACTATTACGTTACCAGCTTATACTGTATGTTGAGACTGTTATTCATGTGAGTGGCAGATGCACAGAAGTGAAGGAATGAAAGCAAACACTGCTTTTTGCGAAGGGACACTGCTTTGCTCGCTTTCACCACCCCCACCCCCCACGCATATCAAATATGTTTCAGCAATTGAAAAGCATAATTCAGGGTGGAGGGAAAACAGAGGAGCTACTCTTGGAGGCAACCTAGCCAATTAATTTGCAGCCCAGATCTCAAAGCCTCACTGGAGAGGTGCTAGGCTACATACCACTAGGCTAATTTGTGTAGCATGTCTGCATTAAATATATGCATGAGGCTAATTCAGTTAGTGTCGTAGCCCTGTAGCTGTGGTGAGTGCGGCGCTAGCTCCCATTAGCGATGTTTCTGCCTCCAGTGGAAATCAACAGAAGTCGAGGCCCATGCTGCTTTTTTGCATAAAGCAAACAAAATTAAATTTGCTTCGCTAAATCAAAGTGTACTGCCAAATGTGGGACTCGCTCTCTCTACCCTGCTCTCTCTCTCTCTCTCTGTATGTCCGTCTCCATCTCTCTCTGAGGGATAAATTACTCCAGAATCATAAAAGAGTGAGGGGAAAAAAAAAATCACAGAGAGGAAAAGAGAGATTTTAGTCAAGTGGGATTCCCCCTCCCAAACAATCCCAGCATGCTTTTGCTTACAGAGATGTTGGCTTATGTGTCTCCAGCGTGTTGTGAGAGTTTCTCTGATTTTGTCTGTCTTTCTCTGCATGTTTTCCTCCGTGTCTTTGGTTGTGTGATGTATTTACAGTATTCGTCTGTCTCTATCAGCCGGATCTTGCAGGAAAAATCAAACTTATTTATAAAAAAATGTACGTCATGTTGTGTGTCTGATGTGTACTAAAAGGAGGACACTGTGTGGGCTCGACCGCATTTACATGACTAAAATTATGACCCATACCTTTTCCATATCACTTTAATTAAAATATTTTGATTAATATTTACAATTGGACTCATGGCTGTGAGAATATTTTGGGGTTTTTTTTGGACTTGTTTGGTACTGGAAGTGTTAAAATTAGAGGATGATGGATTTTTGATTTCATAATGCTGCTGTTTGTGAGTTCATTTATTTTGTGTAGTTTTTATTGTCAGATTGAGTAAAAAGAAAAGAAACAGTGTGAGAGAGTGTGTCTGTATTAGTGTGTGTGAGTGAGAAAGATAGATAAGGAGTGAGAGCTCCTTGCAGTATACCGCAGAGCTAGTCAGTTAAAAAAAAAAAAAAAAAAAAGGAGAAAAAAAAAGGGCCGCTTGGCTGTTCCTATTGAACTTGACCTGCGGGCCAGATCAATGTGTGTGTGTGTGTGTGTGTGTGTGTGTGTGTCTGTTTATGTGTGTGAGAGACAATCCTGGTGTGTGTGTGTGTGTGTGTGTGTGTGTGTGTGTGTGTGTGTGTGTGTGTGTGTGTGTGTGTGTGTGTGTGTGTGTGTGTGTGTGTGTGTAGGTGCGTGTCCACAAGCGTGAGTGTGCGCTGCCAGATCAATGTGTCTCCGTGTGCCACAGAATGAGAGAGCACACTGATTACCCAGGGGTGGCAAGGAGGAGGAGGGGAGGAGGAGCAGGAGGTATGTGAGGGAGGTGGGAGGGGTGAGAGGATGGAGGAGGAGGAGGATGATGATACAGAGGGGAGGGCTGGGAGGAGGAGGAGGAGGATGAGCTGGGGAGGGGGGGAGGTGATGAGATTGAGCAGAGGACAGAGCTGAGACCGGGATCAGGAGAGAAGCGTAGCTCATTTCATTTTCCCTTCCTTTCACCGCGAGCTGAGCCGTGTGTCGGGGCATTCCACACGGACGGGGTGCCAAAATTCAGATCCACGGCCAGATGGCATAGATCAGTCGGGAAATAGCGACACAATCTAAATGGAATGGGATGCTTGAGGGTCAGTGATCCGTGCTCCTTTAGCTCCTCTCCTTTGCTCTTTTTTTCCTTTCTGTAAATCACCTCCACATTCATAAACTCAAAAACGTACATGACCAAGGAGATGCGCTTCCAGTTTTACAAGGCTGATGTAAAAGCCATCCAGCCTGGAGGCAGTTGACAGTATTTCTTTATGTATGTATCAAGACGTTTGCTGTCTGTGTCCTCGCCTGTGTGCCTTGTCTTGTTTTTTGATGTTTTCATCGTTAAGAGTATGAAGGACTGAGGACCAATCCTCAGCACTGCAGGGGCTCCTCTCATCTCTCTCTCTCTCTCTCTCTCTCTCTCTCTCTCTCTCTGTCTGTCTAGTTCCCATCACTAGCAGCTCTGTTTGCAAACCCTTGCCCACATCCAATCAGCACATAGCTAGTGTAAAGTGTATACGTGTGTGTGTGTAGAGAGGGAGAAAGGGCTACAAGTGGAGGTGGGACGTGATCTTCTGCCTCCTTTTTCAAGGGCTATATTTCATCTGTGATGTATTTTGTATGTGAATATACAGCCCATGAAAACTAAACACCCTGTGTGTGTGTGTGTGTGTGTGTGTGTGTGTGTGTGTGTGTGTGTGTGTGTGTGTGTGTGTGTGTGTGTGTGTGTGTGTGTGTGTGTGTGTGTGTGTGTGTGTGTGTGTGTGTGTGTGTGTGTGTGTGTGTGTGTGTGTGTCCAGGGATAACTGCCAATTTCTGAAATTGTGGGAAAAATTAATTCCCAGATTTTACAATTACTTAAAGGGAACACTGACGTGCAACATTGTGCAGGGCGAGGCTGTTGTTTTCAGGGAGGAGTGGGGCTCTCCAGCACCTGTGCCATCAGTGTACATTGCCAGATTTTTAACGAAACTGAACCTCAAACCTGCCGACTTTCAGGACTGC
Source organism: Brachyistius frenatus (assembly GCF_029030835.1). Classification (NCBI taxonomy): domain Eukaryota; kingdom Metazoa; phylum Chordata; class Actinopteri; family Embiotocidae; genus Brachyistius; species Brachyistius frenatus. Next base: position 21,387 of record NW_027210946.1, read on the forward strand.
GTCCAACGCTGTTCCAAACTGCAAAAGTTCACTGGTACAGTTGATACCTTTATTTGAAATGTAGAGTTTCTCAAATAAATAAATAATTATTTTATTTTTAAATCATTTAAAGCCACACCTGTTTATAAACACTCAATGTTTCAGCAAGTTAATTTTCTTTTTTTTCAATTAAAAATGCAATTTAAATTTTGTAATAAATTGAGAACTCCACAAAATATAAAGATTCCTTCTCATATAGATATAAATATATCTAGATATCTATCTCTCTCTCTATATATATAGATATAGATATATAGATATAAATATCATATATAGATATAGATATAGATATAGATATAGATATAGATATCTATATGAGTAGGAATCTACAAAGGGATACAAATCAAAAGTTACTTTGATGACTCGCCTCCACCAACAGTCACAAATGTGTGATGGCATCAGTTTCACTGCAGAGATTTGTGGAGAAGTTGAACTTTCTCTATTTTACAGGGATTTTTATAAAAAAATAAATAAAGCGTATGCAAGAAAAATATCAGAAAAGATGGGGATGCTATAGATTATACTGTACATTTAAGATGTGATGATGTAAATTCTCAAAAACGTGATTTAACAACTTGCTGTCTGACCACATCAACCAAAATCAAAAGTGGTCAAAAGTGTTTTGAATAGCTACACTTGGAAAGGAGCGAGAAAATATACTCTCTATACTCGCTCTTTTTGGTTTTCCATTGGGCAAAAGTTGTTGATAGTACCTGGTACTATTTTGTTACCTTCTGGGTCTGACAAGTAAGGCTAAAGCAATTGAGTGCAATGCCATCAAGGGCCACAAGCGGTTGGTTTCAAAAAAGATCTGACTCCAGACTACCATTGAACTTCTCTCATGAAATACAGTGTCAACACATTTTCAGTCATGAGTCATGCTGGCTTCATTCACCAGAGTCACACCTTCTGATTAGTTTTCAGGCAGCCATAACAATTTCCAAGAATAGACTAAGTCTGACCAATAAGATGTGACTGTCTGAGTAAAGAAGAGAAATGTCTGCCTTGCATCCTACTTTGAATAACATCAGTCATATAACCAAAGCATCAAACACAGAACACTGACAGCCCTGTGCAATGACTTCAATTGTTGAACTAGTTCGACTTACTGACTAGAGGAGTTTTATTGAAGCTATCACACATAGCAGTTCTTCTTAGTCTTTCGGTTGGGATCTTAGGACATCACAGACACTCATTCGCCACACAAACACACACACGCCCTGCTCCCTCTAACCTCTGTCTGTATAGCTCTACCTCGGGAGGAAATTGAATTGGAGAGTTGACCCTGCATGACACAAGGCAAGCACCATTGATTTTTATTGAAACATGAGCCATCGACACTGGAATTGCTTTTGATTCACAGGGTTTCTGCGTCTGTGTTGTCTGTTTCCCCACTGAACGGTCATATCTGGATCTGATTGTCATTTGAATCATCTTGTTGTTGTAATTTAAGTTGTGGCCCACACAAATAAATCCCACACCTTCTGCATTAAATTAGAGAAATTGTTTCATTTCATACAAATTAATGTCAGATATTTTCAAAATTAATTTGCAGAGGTTTCAGAGATAAAAACTATAATTCTGAAAGAAAAATCTCATTAAATTTTACTTTATAAACCCTGTTAATAAGGGAATTAGTTACAGTTCATGTGTAACAATGTAATTATGAATTGTGAATAAAAAAAATTCATTAATAAAATGTTGTTTTACAGGAGACTATATTCTTGACAGCCTAAACAGCAATAAACAAAACAGTTACACCTTGTGAGTCAATGCAGCATTTCCCATACAAAGACTAGATAAAATCATTCAATCTCAGGTAAATCTAACATTAGAACACCTTCTATCACTGTGTTTAAACACATGTCTGAGTTTTGCAGTAGCTGTGGTTTGGTACAGCAGCTGGCTAGAAAGCATGTAGGCTATCCATAGGCTACATATGAGGTGTTCAGGGCACGTCATGAATTAATGAAACAGATAATATCATGGGTTACACTTTCCCCCTCTAAATTGCATGCAAGACTTGTACCACAATGTGTAATGGAGTTTTGTTTTTCTTGAAATTGATTTTGTTAAAGTGGGATTGGAAAAAGTACAGTTCAGGAGCCGATGTAGATATCCAAAATTTATGAGCGATACCCAACCTTACTGCTGGTGTTGTAGTACTGCACTTGTGGACTTCTTTCATACCTACATTTTATAATTTTCATTAATTTACGTACAATTAATATTTAAAAATGTTGTATTTATTTATTTAATTTGAATTGTTTTTGTTAGTTTTTATTCCTCTTAGACCTTTTGTGTGCTACTTGTTAGTTTCCCCTCTAAGATTCCTATCTTCGAGTTAAATTCGGCCACCTCCCAAACAAAAAGTCACACTTTTGTTAAGATCATTTTGAGATGGTTACACATGATCGTATGACATGTTTCATGGAATCTGTGTTACTGGATACTGTGACTACTCTCTCAGATGACCACTTAATATGACCACGACTCTGGATGAAGAGCATCACTCTGCCTCTTTCAACCTTGATCTCGGTTACGACCACATGGCGCTCAGAGTTAATGAGCCTTTTACGGACAAAGTCACTTGCACATTCATGGGCACACGGACATGAAAACAAACACTAATGCTTTTACATCAAATAATTACAGACACACATGTATGATCTGTATGGGGGTACTCACCAAAACACACACACACACACACACACACACACACACACACACACACACACACACACACACACACACACACACACACACACACACACACACACACATTCGACTGATGAAAGCCAGTGCAGAGAGGCTGTGGTGGTGCATACTGATGCCTTGCCAAGAGCTCCCTGCTGGGCTTAGCTTGATCCCATGTGCCCCTGGTGGCTTTGCAGCTCTGAAGATCTACTCTATGGTTAACCTGCAACATATAAGGAATATAGTCAGACAAAAATGTAGAGTCATATGCACACAAATACTTCCATAGTGCCCTGCACACCTTCAGTGTTGCTATGTTTTATGAGCCTGAATTTAGCTCTCAGCACACAGCCACAATTCACTGTCACCAGAAAACAAAGCACAGCGACCTGTGTTTATGTGTGTGTGTGTGTGTGTGTGTGTGTGTGTGTGTGTGTGTGTGTGTGTGTGTGTGTGTGAGCATACTATGTGAGCAGAGTGTGTGAAGCTGTCAGTGCTGCTCATAGGTAGGACTCTCACTCTTTTTCCTCTCTTAACACATGCTGATAGACACTCATATTTCCTGTGGTAACAAGCGTGAAAATGGCCTCATAAATCTAAAGTGGTTCTACAGAGACCACATCAGCAGCCTAAAGGAGATGTATTATGTAAATAAAACAACACGCCATCAGTAATACTGGCTTGTTGCTACCACCAGATCATAATGATTCAGTAGGAGACTTTTAGTTGAATACAGCAACAGTTCGATTAGGTGTGTGGTTGCACATAGGTGTGTGTGTGTGTGTGTGTGTGTGTGTGTGTGTGTGTGTGTGTGTGTGTGTGTGTGTGTGTGTGTGTGTGTGTGTGTGTGTGTGTGTGTGTGTGTGTGTGTGTGTGCAGGCAGGCCCCCACGCAGACACACTCTTCCACTACATAATTTGATATTTCATCATAAGGCTCTATCCCAGCATGGTGTGGCTCCTTGCAGCCTGCCATGGTCCAACAATCTGTCAGCAAAGCACAGGGAAGGCAGGGCCAATCCACTTCCTTGGTGTCACGCACAAACACACAAACACACACACACACACACAGGTCACACTGTTTATTAAAGGTGAAAGAGCGAGGAAAGGTGTGTGTGTTTCTGTGTTCAAAAGCTTGCATTCAAACATAAAATGGACCTGAGCACATCCGGGTGTTCGGTGTGTGCACTACAGTATATACAAACACAATTCAGACTCACATATTCAGCCACTCACATTCTCACACACACACACACACACACACACACACACACACACACACACACGCATACACGCACGCACACAACCCCTAACGGCTCGCCCAGCTCCGACCCGTGATGGATTGGCTGCACTCCTGCCGTGACAGACGAGCGATGGATGGAGAGCTGAGAAGATGAAGGGAAGAAAGGGACAGAGGGGGGAGCGTGTGCATGTGTGTGTGAGGGTGTGTTGGAGGGGAGAAAAGAGCTGAGTGCAGTGGTCTCAGTGCCAGCGAGGATCTTACATGGGGCCAAGCAGATCATTTCCTCTTCGGCAGCACGTGTCATTTCCTCTAAACAAACAGCCTTTCTGTGGACAGGAGAGATGCTGAAGGCCTGCCCTGTCAATCTCTCTCCCCTCCACCCTGCCTCCCTCTGTCTGCCTCTTTCTCCACTGTGCCTGTGTGTGTGGAGTCGTGTGCATAATTTGTGTGTATGAGTATTGTAAACGAAAGAGCAAGTACAGTATTAGCATTGTCACGTCAGCAAAAAACTCCTGTGCACAGTTTTGGTGCTTGATAAGGCCTTTTCAGGATCATATTTCATTGTCTCACTAGTACCTGAGACAACACACCCCACCTCCCACCTCCCACCACCCACCACCACCAGCTGTTGTCTGAATGCCAGGTAAGACATTTATCAAACAAAAATACTAAACATTCATTGCACTGTAAAATCTGACAAAATTATCTTACTTTAAAACATTTTGGAAGACGATTGCCTTGAAAAAGTTGGATAAATTTAACTACTCGTCTTAAATTATGTTTACTTGAATATCTACCTGCTGACTTTAATCATAATTTAGATGTATTTACTTAATTTCATGAAGTTGATTCAACTCAAAAATGGCAGAAAATTGACTTGTTCCTTCTAAGTGCAGTTCCTGTTTTCAGATATGAGCATTTGCGGCTCTATTTGGGTTGAGGACAGTTACTTGGACAAAAGCTAATTAAAGATTAGTCTTTGGGGAATTGTGATGGTAATTTATCAATATACTCTAACCATGCAGCAACCATCCATGACGTCACCGTTTGGTTTTTGAACTTTATTTGGACGAGCTGGGAAGGAGCGAGCGGTGGATCTGACTCGATCTGATTAGAAACCCAAGGACACTATGCCCCGCCCGTCTACAGTGGAGACTTGATTGACACGACCCCAAACATATTGCTTTTTGAGGCCTAATATCTAATAAATGATGTGGTTATTTTCAGATGAAGCGACAGAAATCGAAGAAGAAGCGAATGACAGCATAATGACTTCTGAAAAAAACATATTGACCTTGTATTTAATGAGAGAAGTTGAATGGGAGTCTGTGGAGTCCAAGCATTTTTAGAACCAGCATCTATCGCGGCTCTTTTCGGTCTGAAAAGCTACGGTCCCGTTTATATACAGTCTATGGTTCTAACATAAAAAAGTAACTGATTAATTGGAAAAAAAAATAGTTGGAGTGTCCTGGTGGTCAGGTGGTTAAGATGCACCAAATCACAACAGTTGCTACTTGCTACAGCCCTTTCTCTTTCCCGTCATGTCTCGTCTGTAACTACACCATCAACTATCAAATTAATGCAAACGTGCCCCTGTCCAAAAACAAACAACAACAAAAATATAATAATTGAAATAAATACTGCACATATGTGTGTGTGTGTGTGTGTGTGTGATATTGTGTAAAGGTGTCCGTACAGAAACTCCATCCAAGTGCCTACCATACCACCTGTTGTTTGAGCAGTAAATAGCCATGTTAGGCATAGTGTCAGACATGATTTGTGTTTTCCAGTCAGGACCGTGCTGTGTGTGCAAACTACCAATTTAACTTGCTTCTAATTACACACTTAAAGACGTAATTAGGCCTGCTTGTTCCGTTGCTACACAAAGAGATATCACACAGTACACCGTGCATGCACTCTGTGGAGAGAGAGGGTTCACACATGGCCAAGCAAATACGCGTACACACATGCATTTTAATGAACACATCAACTGTACAGACTAAACATATATGTAAAACACTTTGCGAGCAAATATAACAGCTTGTTATTGGCTGGATGTGCAGTGGGTTTGTGGGGGCAGAGAGCACAATGTACCGTACCTCTAAAAAAAATTATGTAAAAAAGGAAAAACAAAGAAAACGTCTAGTACTTTGACAACATATACAGCGTTTAAAAAAAAAAAACTGCAAATAAATTACTCACAAGAAAATTAGGAAATGCAATCATACAACTCTACCTGTTGGCAGACTTTTTCCAAAAAGCAAATGTTGTCAGACTAGTAAAAATACTTTATTGTTGTTTTTTTTTCTATATACTTGTATTTTGTTTTCTTAAACCTATAATGTTGTGGCCATTTGGGGGTAGCAGAAACAACACTGGCAAAACTGTTATTGGCTTAAAAGGTTGCTGGCAAAACATAGCAGTTGCCAATTTCATAGACATAAAGCAATGTTGTCATTTTTTTAGGGACATGTTTCGGTCCAACTATCTCTCTGCTGTTCATTGTTGTCTGCAAATGACACTGATAATAGCCGTAAGGCAGACAGTTAAGTTGTGGGCTCTAAAACTAAAATAATGAGTTGAAAGAGGTTAAAACGCTCCACAGAGCTGAGAGAAACTGCAGAGTCAGTCAGTCATTTTATCGTTTCTAACTCTAAAACTATTTATTGAGGCAGATTTGAAGCACAGTGGGTTCGGCTCTTTTAGCCACCGTAACATCTGACAAGTTGCACCAGTCGCTGGGTCCCTGCATGTACTGAGCTAAAGGTGCACTTTATACTTCCGACATCCCGCTCAGCGTTCCCTCCTTCACCCACTGTTCCCTCTGACTAAACTATACTGTCTCATAAAAATGTCGCTGCCTCAAAAAAAATAACCCCAAAAAAAGTCAATAAATGTGATCAAAATAAAGATATGACATCCTGGGAAATCACAGACAGAACTGCACAGACACACCTAATCGTTACCTCAACAAGCACGGTGGGGCTCTGAGGCACCGAGCTACAAGAGGAATGAGGCACCAGCCTTCGCCAGAACCTTGAGATATAAGCAGTGTGTGTGTGTGTGTGTGTGTGTGTGTGTGTGTGAGAGTGTGTGTGTGTGTGTGTGTGAGAGTGTGTGTGTGTGTGTGTGTGTGTGTGTGTGTGTGTGTGAGAGTGTGTGTGTGTGTGTGTGTGTGTGTGTGTGTGTGTGTGTGTGTGTGTGTGTGTGTGTGTGTGTGTGTGAGAGAGTGTGTGTATTTAGCAGCCCTCACTCTCTAGCTGGCTGCTTAAGAATCCAGTCACATCTCTTGCTAGCAGGCAGGCAGTAAGGCGCTTTCACGCTCACAGGTTTGCTTTGGTTGGGTCTAATACCCCTTTCTCTCTCTGCGTGCGTGTCTGTGTGTGCGCGTGTGTGTGCGTGTGTGTGTGTGTGTGTGTGTGTGTGTGTGTGTGTGTGTGCGTGCGCGCGTGCATGAATATGCCTAAATCTGACTGCATGTGTGTCTTATACTTCTCATTTCTTTGTTTCTTTACTTTCTGTTTTTGTGCGACAGTTGTGTGTTCAAGTTTATGACGTGAGTGTATGTGTGTACGTGTGTGTGCGTTGGCTCTCGGAGGCACTGATAAACCCACTTAGACTCTCCCCTGATCTGTTCGCTTTGGGCTGGCAGCCCCCTGCCTTGGCTGACACACACACACACACACACACACACACACACACACACACACACACACACACACACACACACACACACACACACACACACACACACACACACACACACACACACACACACACACACACACACAGAGCCCTCTGCTTTAGCTGCTAGCTGATCTGTGACGGCCTGCCACTCAAACGCAGCTCCGTTGAGACACTGCACAAAGGAGAAGAGGAGGCTGGGAGTTGAGGGAGGAAGGGAGGAGGGAGAGCAGGAGGAGGAGGTGGTGGTGGTGGTGGTGGTGGGGCGAGAGTGAGAGTATCAGTGTCTTTCTTTTGGGTGCCTGCTAGCTCCCACTCTCTGGCTGTCTCCTTATCTCCCTACTCCTCTCTCTCCTCCAACTGACTGGCTTTGGCAGCTGCTCTTCACTCCTCGGCTCCCCTCCCCTTTCCCCTACCTCGACTCCCCTTCCCCTTCTCTCTACCCCATTTCTATATCCCCCTGTCTTCATTTTCCTACCTGACCAAATGTCAGTTCATTTCTCTCTCATTTACTTCCAAAGACAGGAAGACTTCGCAAAATGATGGAGAAAAGGCAAAGAGAATGAAAGAGAGGCAGAGAGAATCGTGGAGACAATCCGCAAAGGCATTTTGAACAAAAAGTGTACTGTATGGAACAGAGAAAAACGTACTGTTTAGAAAAATGCACTGAATTCACGAGTGGAAGAGCAGATAAAAAAGCAGTGCATGTATGTGCTGTATCACTGGAATGCAGCAAACATAGTAATAATCTGCCAGCAGCAGCTCAAGTTGTAGTGTTTGAATTTCTACAGCAACCATGTACCAACACGATACGATAAAACTAGGACAAATAAATCAAAAACTATCTGCATGACAAGATAAATATTTTAAGTAAGTGATGTTTTGTCAGTGAACAGATCTGTGTGTGCTTATTTTTCAATTAAACTTGGAGTAAATAATACTTTATATTAACAATGAATAAAATGACTGTGTGATGTGAAATGGAGCGGTCGTGGTGAATTATCACTAACTGCAGTTGCCCTCAGTTAAGGAGCATGGATCATTTTATGATGTTTAAGTTCATTGTTTTGTTAATGTAGCCCACATCATTACCTTTTTACTTTATTCTCCCAACTTTCATCAGAATTGTTTCCGGTCGTAGCAGGCAGATGTTTTTTACCCCAAAAATGCTGATTAACCCACAATACATCACCTAGTCCTTCTCAGATTTGTGATGGTGGTGATCAAAAATGCTTGGTTTTGTAGTGGCTTTTCTCAAATATTGTGGTGTCGAGTTTTATGTGATTTTTTTGGCAGTAAAATTACAGGAATTAGCAGTAATTTCAAGCTGAGGAAAAAGTTTCTCGTGACTAACACCTAACAAAGAAAGAGTCACATGCAACCACTTCCTATATTAAAACCAACACTGCATATCACAAACATAGATGGAAATATTTCAGTTTTTTGGGGTTCAAAGTAAAATAAGTTCAGAGTGATTTAGGTGATGCAGCATTACAAAACAGACAATCTGTCACTGTAACATAGAACACAGGCATGTTCTGTAAAAATATTTGCTTCCAATTTTTAAATAATATTAGTTCGACACGTACTGTACGCACAAAATTGAAGTGCATTATGTTAGAACTGGAAGGAAATAAAACTTATTAAACACAATGTATGATTAGATTGAAGACAGAAGGATTGGTAGCCCATTTACCATGTTTCCAAAAAAAAACCTGTCATTTCCTTTTCCCAGTCAACCAGCATTTGGTTTGTTTTCATGATGAAAGAAGAGAAACTGTAAATGAGGAGTAATATTTGGTGAGAAGGCAAGTTTTGTTTGTAAAGGCTAGACTTGTGGTGGAAGGTGTCCAGCAGAGCCTCAATTCATACCTTCATAGTGGAGAAATCAAATTTTTGCAAAATTGCAAGCTTAAACAAATACCGAACTGCTGAACTGGGGTTAATTAGCTTCCTTAATGGACTGTTAACCTGCCTCAAAAACAACAGATAACATAACCTGGTACCTCCCTCATGAGGTAGTGGAGACCAAAACTGAGCTAAATGGTGAACTAATACTGGCCATATATTTGTCAGATGGACGAAAACACAATTTCAAATGGATGCTAATGTTGCTTTGTGCAGAGTCTGTAAATAGACAACTTCACTAAAAACAACATTTTACGCCGATAATATATCAGCTGTGTTTACAGCTCTGTGGGCTGCCCCCAAGCGGTCAAAGCAAATTAACTAGTGCAGCTTTAAAGGAATTCAAAAAAGGCACGTCTGAAAAATCAATTCCCTCGTCAGTGTGGCCGGGAAACCAACACTACAGCAGCTCCTGCTGCTGCGTTTCATTAAGGTGAAGATTGTGTAAAAGTGAGAAAACAGTGCGTGACAAAACAATCCAGATAGTGGCAGCTTCTATATAAGAGGAGGACCAGGGGGAGAAAGATAAAGAAAGATGCAGTGGGACATTGCGGGGAAGAAAAGGACAAACAGACAGAAACAGAAAAACAGGGCAGTGATCTCCAAAAAGCTTGGACGAATGACAGCAACAGAGTTGACAATAAAGTTAAGGTGGAATAAAGAGACAAAGGAAGGGGTTTGTTGTGGAAGAGAAAGGGCATGCTCAGCAATATGGATCCATAGCCCTGGGTTGCAGGAGACAGAGAGAATTCTCCATCAGCACCTCAACTGCTGCCAATATCGCTGAGTCATCATCGCCCTGATGCACAACTGTGGGATAAAAAAAAAAAAAAAAAAAGAAGCCTCTGCCACCATCACCTCCATTATCACATTAACACTACATAGCAAAAAAAAAGAGAAAAAAAAGAAGCTATATGTGCATCATTGAATATGAGAGAAAGACAAAATATTCACTTTCTGAATGAATCAAACTATTGGTGGAGTTCATCTCTTTAACTATTCTTTCCAAAGCCGAGTGGGAGACGCCTGCAGCTATTGGGCATCTCTCCCAGTGCCAGCCTCGCACCTGCTCCTGGCAAAAACAGAATAACTATGCAAAACTCTCTTTCACTCTTGCAGCTTCCCTCTCCTTCCTTGTTTCCTCTTTCCCTCTTTCAGTTTTTAATTAAACAGAAGCAGAGGGCTGCGAAAACCTGCTACTAATTACACAGCCGTTGCCTCCCTCTCTCTCCCTCTCACTTCTGTTTGCTCATCCCTCCTTTTCTCTCCCTTTCCTTCACCTCGCTCTCTCTCGCTCTCTCTCTCTCTGAGCTGGATCTCCGCCAACAGCCTGTGGAATCACTTACCAGCCACCACGACAGGGGAGCGAAGGTACACTTGTCAGTACACACACACACACACACACACACACACACACACACACACACACACACACACAAATGCAAGAAATTGCACACACAACATGCAGCAGTAAGACCCATTCACAGGTCAAAATGTGCAAAATGCAGACTTGCAAACACACACAGGTCACACTCGAGACATCCTGAGGCACTCGTGCCTACTCATTTAGCAGCTTTGCTTCCCCGCGGTGTGTGTGTGTGTGTGTGTGCGTGCGTGTGTGTGTGTGTGTGTGTGTGTGTGTGTGTGTGTGTGTGTGTGTGTGTGTGTGTGTGTGTGTGTGTGTGTGGCAGGCACGAGGGTGATCAGCTCCCTAATGAGAGAACACTAATCATATTTCACACTGACACAAACACAATCACAACATCTGTATCTACTGTGGCCCGCCTTCTCATTCCACCAATGAGCCCCCCCGTTCATTTTGTTTTATTCTTTCTGAAATGATCAAGCGGACATACAAACGGACAACTTTCTCAAACTCTCATTTACTTCATATCTTCTTCTGTCATATTCACGAAACTGTGCATCTCCTCTTTCTCTCTTTTTCATCCTAATACATTGCCTCCCCTTTTTTAAGCTTGTGCTTTGAGGGAGGCGGCGGTGGCACTGTAATTCAACAACGGGTTATCCAATCCATCACAGATTATGCATCACCTGCAGGTGAGCGTGTGCGTCGGGTGTGTGTGAATAAAAGAGAGCAAAAGATTGACTGTTGAAAGAAAAAAAAAAGGGGGGTGACTCAGAGAGAAAGGGAAGGAAACAATGGCAGAGATAACATTAAGACAAGTGTAGAGTCACAGCCACAGAGGAAACGCGCAGTAATAGCTGTGAGCTGTGTTGGACAGAGGAAGGAGTGATAAAACAGGAGTGGTAGCTTGATGATAAGAGGAAGAGGGAGCAGATAGAGAGATGCAGCTTGAGCTAAAGTAGTTGGACAGCAGGAGTGGGTGGGACGCAGAAGCCCCCTCTACTGCAATCAAGCCTCTGTCACCATCTGGACGCCATTTTAAAACCATCAGCTCTGGCTCCCCATGTAAACAAGGGCACGACCCCAAACATGCTCCCCTCACTAAATGGGCTCTCTCTGGCATCTGCAGACCCCAAAATGGCTGACTTTGTGGGGCGAGAACTGGAGCCAGAATGACTGACTGACTGTTTTACAGGGGAGGGCGTTCTGTTCTTCATTACTGCAGCGTTTCTGACCGTGTACAAAAGATGTCAAGTTGTCATTTATCCAAAGTATGTTAGTCATCCTGTGCTCCAACAGAAGTGATGCTGTTGAGGAGAAAAGGCAACATGGTGTCTGGTTAAATTTAATTTTATATTTTCTTCAGTCAGTAGATGAACACGATAAGGAAGGATCTGCTGAATTATCACGGCAACTAAGCAAATCACAGATTTTTTAAATGCAGAATCAAGTAGCTATTTATTTGCATGGCCCTAACGGTCGTGAAAATTTAACTAACATGACTAAAAGGTGAAATCTAATGAGATTTATTTGCAGTTTGTATCCAAAAGGAAATTATAACAGTTTAGCCAGTAATAACAGGGCTACAAATAATGTATTTTTTTTATTATCAATTCATGTGCCATTGATTTTTTTCAATTAGTCAAGACAGTCAATGCCCAAACTGACGCCTTTAAATAACTTATTTTGTCTAACCAACAGCTGAAAATCCATAGACATTTCATTTACAATAATAAAGGACCAACAAACATTCATATTTGAGCTTTAAAAAATGTCTCAATGGTGAATTTATTTCCTGTCAACCGACAAATCAATTTCAGCTTTCAGTATAACAGTTAAATAATACGTTTAGTGTTATGTCGCTAAACTGGAAAAATCTGTTTAAAGTGATCTTTTTCTGTGTACAGGTCAACAAAACAGACTAAAATAAATCTGACCCTTCCACCAACAGGTTAACTTTAATTGTTTTACAGATTAACACAACCAAATACACAAACAAGGATTATGAATGGCAGATTATTGAGAATTATGATGTGCTTACATGGGTGTGGGCCAGAGATAGAGAGATAGAGTCTATGACAGTGAAAAACAGAGGGAGCATGTCAGACGGATGTGTGTATTCCTCTGGGAGGTTGTGTGTGTGTTTGTGTGTACATGTGTGTTAGTGAGCCTTAGAAAGAGAAACAGTTGAAGATCTGATGCAAAGTTCAGACACATGCACGCACATGTGCACACACGCACACGGAAAGTATCGCAGGCAGCAGAATGATAATGACATGGAAATGATATGGTAATGATATGGTAATCTGGCAACATTATTCTGCCCACCAGAGACTAGGGAGAAGAACCTGCCACAAACTGCACACAAACACACACAAACACACACACACACACACACACACACACACACACACACACACACACACACACACACACACACACACACACACACACACACACACACACACACTCTCTCTCTCACACTCTCTCTCTCTCTCACACTCACACTCACACTCTCTCTCTCACACACACACACACACACACACACACACACACACACACACACACACACACACACACACACACACACACACACACACACACACACGAGGAGAAATCTATGGACTGACATGCTAAGGAGAGTTACACCAGTGTGGGGGAAGATGTGTGATGTTGTCACATTGTTGATGGTGGACGGAGGTGTTTTAGGTGAGCTGCTATTATTACTTGATGACACATGAGATTTTTAGCAGTGCTCTGCAATCTAATTTATTGCAAAGTTCACCATTTTTTTGTTTTTAAAACTCAAACAAAAACTGTTCCTGTGCAGCTGAAGAAAAGTTACTTAAATTAATTCGACAAAAAAATTCTGAACTGAACGTCCACTTACTAGATTTCTTAACATTTTCAGTTCAATTACATGTGATAAAAAAAAAATCAAGTGATGCAGTGGAAAGTTTTTTTTAAAGATATTTGTGTGTTTAACAACAATTTTCAAGGTCAAGAATAATCATGCTAAATATTTATATATAGTACATATAATGTATATTTGTAAATACAGTGGCAGATTATAGGGGAAACAATAAACCAACAAGCGTGAAAATTAAGAAGATAAAACATGAGTATTAGTATACTCATATTAGACTATCAGCAGACCATTCACGACACTGAATGCAACTTTCTACGCTGAATACAACACTGCCACCCATTGGACAAACCTTTACACTACAATATGCATAATGTACAGTATATACAATATGTTGACTGCACAAAAATGCAGGGGTAATTTTAACTTGGAGGGTTGATGAATGGAAGTGTTATTTATGATTTCAGAGCTTGTCAGTTTATTCATAATTACATGTCTATCAAGTATTTTTTTTAAAACATGTACATGTGTGCACCTCACAAATATATATATTTTTAAAACAATAACAACACAATAACCTAATTTGTATTTATCGTTCAGGTGACTTGACTGATGAGTTTTTGGTGACTTACTTTAGATAATATTTTCACAAGATCATAGTTTTGTGGCGGCTGCATCCTTTTAAAATGTAGTAGGGGATTATAATAATTATAATTTCCCAAAAAATTTACAGAAATTATGTTATGGTGTGTATTGTGTGCAAAATAATGATTTAAATCATTTTTGTAAAACGTATCAGGCTATGTAAGCCATTTGTATAAAAGGATAGAGGAATGGAAAGGAAAAGGAAATACAGAAGAAAACAACAGACTGTAACTAACACAAAAGGCTGCTCGGCATTAAAGTTGACTTGAAAACTGTGTTTTAAAAAAAAAAGTCCACATCCAACTTCTTTCAGAGCTTCCAATCCTCTTGTTTTCTGACTTTACTGACCAAACTCCATCTAGCATTACTAATTTTAGGCAAAAGCTTTCAGGCTTTGAGTGAGAATGCTTTTAATGTGAAAAACACATCTGCATCCACAGGTAAACTGTCACACCATCACCGCTCCTTTTTTCCTTTATTTCCTACCTTTCTGTTTCTCTCTTCCTCCCTGGTTGTCAGCATTTCCCTAGCTGCTCCTTTTTAAGTGGCTTTGATTGACACATGGGCTATATCCATGCAATATCACCCAGCGCACGTTCCTATTCCCTCCTGGAGCCTTCATCCGCCGGTCAAATTAACCTTCCGTGCCAACGGGAGGGGGCCCTGCGTGGGCCAATCAGCAGGTGATTAGGCCGGGGGTGGGAGGGGTGAGGGGTCACTGCGATGGGGCCATCGCAAGCCTGATTGGTTTCAATCAGCGGCCAGCAGCAAGGACAGCTGGGAGCTGAGCCGCAGTGAGCGCTGAGGCATGAACAGTCACCACCCACACACACACACACAGACACACACAAGGAAATTGATGTTAGTGTATACATACTGACAACACTTACCTCTGTGTGTGCACACATTCACACAGAAACAAGAAACACACGCAGAAACACACAGCAAGACATGGGAGGCACAAATGAACAGTCAGGACCACAACAGATAAACAGAAAATCCCATAATAGAAAACTAGGGAAAATGGAGAGAGAGGGAGATGGAGGGAGCGAGGCAGACTCAGAGCAACCACAGAATCTCACAGTAAATTGAATGACTAATTGCATTGGATTCGTTAATTTGACCACTGGCACATCTGATAGGGGCCCATGACATTGGTTAGAAATGCTCTGTCCTACAAACCACGACAACACATCTCGTGATGTCTCAAATGTGGAATAATCCAGATTCGCTCTGCTATGTCTCATGTTATGCTAATTCTTGTGCAACTGTGTTAAGTGTAGCACTGACCAATCACTGATCAGATGGAATGAAAGAAGTCACAAAGAGCATATTATAGCTCCTCTTTGGAGGGTTAAAAGTGGAGAAGACACTCTGGTCGGCACGGGTTTCTGGTTATGACAGTCAGTGTTTGACTCCTCTGGGTGGGAACATTGAGGGGAATGCCTGCAGAGCAGCAGCAGAACAATTATAGTGTGTTTTGTTTATTTTGTTGTTTTGTTAATTCGCTCACTTTTTAATGTTTGAACATTTAATGTCACTATCTCATGAAACACACCATATTTTCTCTTTATTTTTCTTCCTACAAAAGAGACAAAGAGACACACACACACACACACACAAACACAAAACAAGTACTGCTTTCACTATGCACAACAAAACGAGGCCTTTTTTTTTTTTTTTTAAAGTCATCATTAGTTTCATGTCCACCGAAATTGTAAGTAGCCAAAAAAAAAAAAACACTACTTTTTAACACTGAATATAGTTAACAGATCATTAATCAAAACTTCCTATACATCTTTTATATCTTCAAAAGTAAATACAGCATGAGGTGACTGAAAACACTAATTTCAGAGAGCCAGTAATGTATTAATAATTTTATAGTTTAAGAGACTCAATGATTGGCTTCTTAGATTGCAAGAAATGTTTATTTTCAAAAGAAATACGAACGTATCCTTCAGGTTTGTAAGAAAAGGTGCTCTTTTATCTCAACCGTCAGATATATTTATAAAAACAAATACAATCGGAATCTGTAACAATCGAAAGTGGCACCCGAGTTATTATAAATCAGGAAAAAAAATTACAAGCCACTAACAATAAGTACAAAATAAACAATTATTGCAACATTGCTTCAACATTTAAATTATACTTTTCTTTGATTTTAAAATGATCTGGTCTGGTAAAGCCCACTGTTGTCTTTTGTTCTAATCATGCAATTATATTAAAGGTTTATAACACTTGAACAACATCACTTTTTTAATTCCTTTTTAATTATTTTGTTATGTTTTGTCTTTGACCTTTAACCTTCTGACATATACAGCTGAGATGTTTAGTCAATTAATCAATCAGGAGAAAATTAATCATTAATCAATTAATCAATCATGAAAGGTTAGTGGCAGCCCGAGTAATATTTGAACTTTATATATTTTTGTGCTGCAGTTGTAAACATTAAATTTTATTTTAATTTTTTTTTAAATTTTTTATAAACTATTGTGAATCATTTTGGTGGTGATGCTTGAAAACTTAAATATCTCTGTAACCGCCCCTTATTGAGGTTGAGATTGTTATGCAGCATTTTCTGTGGCTCTGGATTTGAGCCTGGAAAAAGATGACACTTCGCAGTTCATGCACAGCCTCTGATCAATCAGTGAATCTGATGACATTAAATCAGAAGAAGACTCCAAAGCAGGGTTTTTGATTTTGTTGGAGCTCATTATAGATGAGAGCCAGTTTCCATCCTGATCCTGGTCCCGACTCAAAGAATGATTCCTATCCTGGCGGTACGCTCTCTTTGTATTTGACTCCTGCTTGAACAGAATAACGTAAGACTTCATGAAGAACTGACAAAGCAGGATGCCACAGGCTGAGATGAACATGACAACCATCTCCACTGCTAGAAGGTACCGGTTTATGACACTGCTATAAACTGGGCCACAGATGATCCAGGAGATGAAGTAAATCAGCATCACGACGGTGGTAAACTTTGCATCATTATAACTTTGAGGCAGTGTTCTTCCCTTGAAAGCAAAATCGAAGCAGATGAGTGCTGAAGAGCGAATATGGCTTAGCATTGCTCTAAATGCAGGAAATAAATTCTCATTGCAAATCATCAGACGTTCATCTTTATGTTTTCGGTGGAGGTCCACTTGGGCTCTGGGGCCCTCAGTGGGAGCCGCAGGACACATATCAACTCCTGACCTGCCGTGCATGCTGCAATAATGACATAAGGCTTGTAGAGGTTCTTCAGGACTCTTAGTGCTGGGGTCAAACTCAAAGGCCAAGATAATCTTAAAGTAGTCGACCATGATGCAGGCGACCCACATGGAGCAGCTCAAGCCAAACACCACCTGCCAAATTTAGCACTTTTGTTGGGTCTACCACTAAATAACATTATACTCACAAATATGCTTAACAGAGAGAGGAGAAGGAAGATGCAGAAGGGGCCCACACATGAGCACACAACAGGGGGTAATCCAGTGTGCAAGGAAGATGATCCCAATGACAAGTGTAAGCTGTGATCATATAGAGCGGTAAATGCCAGCAGCATGATATGATATTTATCACTTCAACTCAGGAAGAGTGTTTCTAAGGAGACACACAAAGCTGATCTGGGGTGCCAGTAGTACACTGATGACACGATGTGGAATCTGCGAACAGATGGCTAATACTCATTATAACCATCAGGTTGGATATATCCTCGCAGCATTTTGTGATAATTGTTTTGCTTTTTATTGCAGTTTAAAGTAAATCAATATCACATGGGGGTTTATTTTAGTCTAAAACACATCAGTGGGTTTGGAAAAGCCGTTCTCAGGACAGGGGTGGCACTGAAAGCAGCAAATAGGCTAACCCTGTGCTGACATCTTCCTGAAGTCTGGAGCACAGCTTTTTGAGCACCTGAAAATCTTAAAGCTGTTGAGGCTGACGGGTATATCATTAGTTCATTCAAAAAAAACAAAAAAAACCCTGTTAGACAGCGAACCTGTGACCTTATCATGGCACAAGATGAAAAGTGAAGCGATTGCCAAAGTTATTTAAATTATAAAGCAATCCTGAGGGGGGCGTGAATGTCTTTACAAAATGTCATGGCATTCAACAGAGTAGTTGTCCACACATTTCATTAAAGACCAATTATGTCATCCTCAGCACAGCATGAGAGTAAAAATTAGGCAATCACCACTTAATTTTAGACGGAAATCCATCCAACATTGTGTTGGCTTAAGTAGAGCATTGACTGACCGGCATTACCATCTATAAAGTTATGTTGCTAACATGGACTGTAGAGAACGAGGACACATAGTAGAAGTAAAAGAGTGATAAATGAAAGATAAAACTCACCAATAGGAGGCAAATACTTACTGCGAGAGTGTGAACATCTGGATGTGTCTTTTCTGCGTTGAAAGTCAGGTTCTGGCTTTCTATACAGTAATGAGCGACGATGTGCAGCACGTCCAGTGAAGTCTTCCTCCAGAAGATGACATCATATTGAGGTGAGCCCGGTTGTCAAATGTTTACTTTTTTCCCGTCCACGAGGAACGTTGCATCCCGTAAGGCTTCCCGGGACTGAAATTGGAAAGTGTTGAAAACTGTGATCTATGACTGACGTATCATACCACATACAGTATTCCATATTATAGCTGCTTATTTACACACGCAGCAGTTTCAGAAAAACATTAGTATTTATTTAAAGGTGTGTTTCTGGCCACTTGATGAATAAAGGCCCCATGTTCACTCACTGTTTCGCTGTTTTGGTCTCCACCAACTTTGAAAGGAAATATCTGCCTCTTGATCTGCTGAAAGCCTTTAACCCTCGTGTTGTCCTTGGGTCAAAATGACCCGCAGCTGTGTTCAACCAAGTTCTATTTTATTTCTATATTTTCATATTTTTGGGGATCGTTGGTGACAAGGATGCTGTGAGGGTTTCTTTAAACCAAAAAAAAAAAAAAAAATCCCCAAAATATAAAAATATAGAAATAAAATAGAACTTGGTTGAACACAGCTGCGGGTCATTTTGACCCGAGGACAACACGAGGGTTAAGTTGGTTAGAGTAAATATAAAGAAGCAGTTAGCAGCTGGTTTGACCAGTTTATCATCAACACAACAAGAGAAACAGCTTGCTCAGCTCTGTCAATATTCATTAGCCTGTTTGTTCTTTATCAAGTTTACACAAGCCGAGTCTTCAGAGTAATTTTCGCACATTTCACTTTATATAATTAGACATATTACAATTTGTATTCTGACTTTAATAAAGTTGGTTAACTTAATTTGTCTTTTCTTCTCTTTTTTTTATGTTGGCTGTAGTTTTGGTGTCACATTACTGTATATTATTAATATACATTTCTGTCCTGTTCTATGTCACAAGTTGTTTGTTTTTTTTCATTTAGATGTAGCCTATCCTTTGTATTGCCACTGAGAGCTTAATCTCTTCCATTAAAGTGTATTGAACTATTTTCATGAAAATATGGAATCTTTTGCGGTAAACCACAATTATGTCTCCATTTTACATTACAGCAATGGAGCATGACCCATTGCCAATCAAAACCGCTTTCACGCTGCTGCGGCGTCATTCTGCGCAGACGCGGAACAATAAAGTGCAAGAAAAGGGAAGCGAGGAAGAAGTTCGTCATACTTCGGTTATGTCCAGTTGAAAGAGGAACAATTCACGGATACAAATACAGGTAGGAGAGTTGACATATCACAGAACATGTGGGAGCAATCTGGAAACCAGTTTTGTGCTCTTTCTGGACCACTAAATCAAAGTTATACGTAGATGTTGACAGTAGTGTCTTATTGACCTCATTCGCAAACTTGTTTTTTTTTTTGTGTGTGTGTTTATGTGTAAGTTTAGTAAACTTTTCTACGGTTAACCTGCTCAACAAAGCAAGAGTTTTGTTGAACTTTCAGCTCGGAGGCTGTTGATGTGAATCACAACCTCTCGCTGCGGGGAATTCTGTCAAACTGTCGAAGTGGCAAACAGCTGTTTGAACAAGATTGGTTTCATTTGTGCCCGCAAGTCCGCCCGAGAGCAGTCGTCGTTGTTGTTGTTGTTGTTGTCAGTTTTGTTTCTTTTGCACATTTTAATATTAACAGACAGACGTTACCTCGTACTCCCATCATTTATTTCTACGCCCCGCGTGACTCAGCGAAGTCCATCTATTTCGGGAGAAGGTGGGGCGCGGGCGGGCTGCGACCGATGGGAAACGACACGGACCGATCACAAGGTCTCTGACAAGTTGTTCAATAAAGTCATGCCGCGGCGTGACATATAATCTCCCGATTCCGGGTTCAATCTTGAGAAATAATAATAAATTAAACAGAACAGAGGCCTAATTATGATGCTTCTCTTTCAGAAAATACTGTACAAACGCTCTGAAGCTGTGAGTAGTGGTGGGAGGACATTTCCTTTTAGCTTCTGCGTTCAAGTACAGGTTTGATATCTTATTCCACACTTTTGAAGATTCACGTTTTGCATACGGCACTGGAGCCGGAGACACCAACAGACTTAACAAACTGGTTAAGAGGGCCGGCTCCATCATCGGCTGCAAACCGGACAGCCTGGAAAAGGTGGTGGAGAGGAGGACGCTGAACAAACTATTATCCATATTGGATAATCCTGACCACCCTCTCCACCACCTGCTGCAGGGACAGAGGAGCACTTTCTCCAAAAGACTCCTCCAGCTCCGCTGTCACAAGGACAGATACAGGAGATCACTCCTGATACAGGAGATCACTCCTGATACAGGAGATCACTCCTGCCGACCGCAATAAGACTGTATAATAACTGTACAATAACTCACCTCTGGCAAAATCCATCACACAACAATAACACTGTTGTCTGTGTTTCTTGGTTGTTTGTATATAATATATATAGATATATACTGTACTGTATATACTGTGCATTTTATATTTAATATTTTTTTTACTGCTATTTTATTGCTTTTATTATTCTATTATTATTATCTTATTGCTTCCTGTATGCTGCTGTAGCGAAAAAAAATTTCCCTTGGGGATTAATAAAGTAACTACCTAACCTACCTACAAATTAGGTGGTCATTTTATGTGCACTGAAGAACAAACTACTTAACAGCAAAATTAAGTCGTTAATAGATTTGACTCTGGCAGCTACAACAAAAGCAGCTTACACACTTACTAATCATCTAAATAACCCACGCATATATTATGTAATAAAGGAAGAGAGGCCATTTTGCTGCATAAAGCGTACTTTTAAATACATTTACTTACTTAAAGTAGTAATCACAAAGGTCTCCACTGAAGTAGAATGAGTTGATAGTGGTGACTGAGCCTCTGGCCTTTGTCTTTTCAGTATTACCGTCTGAGTGAACTGGGTGTTGGTGGCAACATTCCTGGACAAAAATCACACAAGGTGCACAGATAGCGACTGTTTTTTGTTTACCATGCGGCGGTTGTTCCGCCAGAGAGGGCAGGCGGTAGGCGGTAGCCCGGTTCACCGTGTCAATCAAGAAAGTCTGGATGCGCTCCATCGGAGATTGTTTCCAATCGACCTCAAATTACTTTTGAATTTTGCGCCAAAACTTACCAAGTTTAAAAGCTCCCCACCACTGTAGGCAGAGTAGATGTCAGTAAATGGCCATTGCAGACTTTGTGAAGTAAATTCAAGAATGCAAGCATACATGGTCCATTATTTTTGTTCTTCGATATTTGCGAATGTTGCTACAGCTGTTCATATCTCTTCATCCAGCTCTACCCCCAGCCTAACAAACACTTGACTTCAACACCATCACATTTAGCCAAACCTAACTGGTCCGTGATTGATAGGCCTTCAGAGTTCATGCAACCATGGGCTCCAGACTTTAATCACTGAAGACTGAAGCTGAGAGTGATAGGTGGGCATACACTTTTTTCACTGTAATATTGCTACTTTTACTTTTATTAAAAGATCTGAATACTTCTACCACCACTAGAACAAACTTTCAGCTTCAGCAAAGAGAACACGGGCTGATTCCCAGGTTTGAAGTGTGCTAATCAATATCATCCTTTTGATATAATTTTTAAAGGCAGGAAATAAAAAAGTGTTTTTAAAACATCAAAACCCACTGAGTTGTTGCAATGAAAGGCTGCAGCCTCTTGGTCCTCCAGCGGGACATTGTGCTCCTCACTGATAGGCCAAGGAATCCACTGTGTAGAGCTCAAATGATAAAAAAATTATGATGAGCAATTATTTGTTAAATAATTCACTAAATGCAAATATTTGCAGGTTACAGCTTCTCAAATGTGAGAATTTGCAGGGGTTTTTTTTCTGTCATTTTTAAAGTCGGGATCTCTGTTAATTGAAAACAGGCAGGTTTCAATTCCAAACAAAAGTACTACTCCCCACATTGAAAAGTAGGTTAATCTGTGTCGTAATCACAGCTCTAAAATATGACTAGTTGCTTAACTCACAGGCTTGTTGTTGGAAGTTCCTGTTGTTGGTCTTTATGTTTCTCCTTCACAAACACTGTTCCTCTCCGTTTAGTCTCCTATTATGTGCAGGACCCAACTTCAAAAATGACTGAGGGTGTCTGTTATTGTATTATTACTTTTTTAGGGTAGAAATTAAATAATTCGCAATAGTTTTGATAAGTCAAATATTGAATGTATTCAGCCTCTTAAGTGTTAGAATTTTCTCCCTTTTTTTTAAATCAAATTTTATCAAATATTTTGACACTTTTATACAGTTGGTTGGGACAAACCAAGCAATTTGAAGATGGGACCTCGGGCTCCGGGAAGCTTGGGCCTCCTTTTTGCAATATTTTCTGACAATGTACCCACTAAACGATTACGTGAAGAAAATATTCAGCAGTTTAATCAATAATTAAAATAATCGCAATGTGGAGCTCTGTTTATTTTTAAATACATTTCCGTGGTAACAGCTTTGGTTTCTGAGAGTTCCTTCCTGAAGGTACTGTCACTCTCTGCAGGCAAACTGCTGTTGATGTTGTCCCTGTGGTGGGGGCAGTGGCCCGTGCTGTCCTCAAATGGTACCTCTCCCTCTGGCGCCCTGGACAACAGGAGCTGCTTCAGCTCCACCCAGAGCACCGTCCTTACAGGACTTGACTTTGGAGGAGTGCCGGTTGTCCTACTGATCAACTTCTGTGTCTTTCTGGTATGTTTCTGTGTTCTGATAGAATTCTGATCAAGTGACAGAAGACTGGAAATCTTGTGACCTGATGTTCTTTCCATTTTGTTCTCAAAGGCAGAATTTATTCAGGAAATATATTTCTTAATTGTTTAGAATGAATATAGATACCCCTTTTAATGTTATGATAGCCCACATAAGCTCTTCCCACAATACAAAAATAAGCCATAGCAATAATACATCGCCTCTTTTCTTGCCACCCACAGATTTTGGTGACCATCTTTTCGATCATCAGGAGAACGTTCTGGGACTACGGACGTTTAGCTCTTGTTGCTGACAGCGATGGGTCAGTTAATAATCTTTTTTTTTCTTTCAGTTTTAAGCTTTAGGAGGTGTGGTAGACATCAAGATGAGACTATGTAAACCTAGTGTAATTTTAAACTAAATCTTTTGGTTTATCTGTCTTAGTTTGATGAAGTCTTTGACACAAAGCTTGTATCAGGTTCACAGAGTCAGTACACCGTCACTATGGACATTTGTCATCCAACATGTCCACTGTGGATGACCCTGAACTTGAACTGGTATGTAAAAGAACATCTGGAATCCCTTTAAAACAAACTATTTATGAATGCAATGCACTTAATTAAATCATTTTGAACTTCTCTTAGCTGCATTTTGAGATAATGTTTGTTTTACTGACATGCTACTGTACACATTTTTTTTTTGGTCTCAACATGTTTTCTTTATCAATATAAAGTTTATTGTATGTTAGTGTAATGAAATATCTCTCCTTCTGTTCAGGGATTCTGCTCTTGGTTGCCTTACGTCATTACAATGGAGTAAGTGTTGTCTTGTTTTGTGGTCAATGTTTCTCAACTTCTCTCATTTATTTCATTATGCTTTGTATACAAGGTGCAGCATTTGAGGTGTAGCTCCTCCTAATCTGTACTGTGTGTGTGTGTGTGTGTGTGTGTGTGTGTGTGTGTGTGTGTGTGTGTGTGTGTGTGTGTGTGTGTGTGTGTGTGTGTGTGTGTGTGTGTGTGTGTGTGTGTGTGTGTGTGTTTCAGTACGGAAAAGATCAAAATCAAATGTGGCATGGATGCTGTTCATTACCTGTCCTTCCAGCGTCATCTGATTGCCCTGCTGGTGGTTATCACCATCACCTCCCTCGCAATCATAATGCCTGTCAATTTGAGTGGACACCTGCTGAGTGGGTTTGACATGACGCCGTACACTTTACCTCTAAACAACACAAGTGTAAAATGATGACAACCAGCGTTTATTTAATGACTAAATGCAAAGAAACACGTCGATTTACGTAACTCTCGGGCTATTTTATGTGCTGAGTACAGATCAGACGTGAAGAAAGCAGTCGAAACTCAGGAACCGTGCTGTCCACTTCACATTCAGTTAAAGCGAGGATTATGTTGCTTGCACTCTGATCTCTTTTTCTTCATGTTTTTGTCTCTACTTATTTACTTTTTGTGAGGAAAAAAAACGTGGTTTGTTTCTTTCAGGAGATGATCCTCAGAACTTCGGGAGGACAACTATTGGGAATCTTCCAAATGGGTAACTACAGCATAAGAGAATGTCATTATACATCAACAAAGTTTATGTTTTAGAGATATTGTTGTTTGACCACGTCAAAATATTTACAGCTTGTCTAACTTTTGTTTTTTCTAGCGACAAACTGTTATGGCTGCACACGATTTTCGCAGTTCTCTACCTGACCCTCACAGTTATGGTGCTGCGACATCACACATCACAAATGAAAGGCATACGCAGAGAGACAGTGAGTCTCTGACTACTCACACTACAGGACTGGATGCTATGTGATGTAAAGTTATGATCATCTACGCGTAGGAGGCGTTCACATCTGACTTGTTTTGTCCTGATCGTCTTGACTTTCGGTTCCGTTTGGTTTGGTCTGAACCAAAACATCAGGCGTGAAAGGTGTCTCGGACCAAAGGACCAAACTTTGGTCCAACCAGAAGAGGTGGTCTCAGTCCAGTTCAAACTGAACCACGGTTCTGTGTAATTGTGATGTAAAAACAGTGTTTAGATGGTTTGGACTTTCACACCAATTACAGGAAGTTGAGGCTGTCGTCGCCGATTAAACGATAGAAGTAGGAAAAGAACTGGAAGAGAATTAAAATTGAGCCACGGGAGCACACAGACAAAGTATTTCGTCGTAATTTGGCCCGACAAAGAAATTAGAAGTCAAGTTGAAAAAACAACAACTTGTATTCGGAAAGGTAATAATAATAATATAGTGGCAACTTAATAAAACTGTTGTCAAGTATAAGCAGTACATGCAGGTGATGATGACAGAACGTAGGTAGGTCATGTTTTTTTGTTTTCTTTAGCGCGCTCGCAAAATTGTAACAGGAAACCACAACCAACCGGATCAAATGTACAATGTAAAAAAGAAAAACCACACAAACCTTGCTTTAGACATCGGTCCAAACTTGCAGGTGTGAAAGGACATTATTCTTTTATTTCCTTAAACTTTGTCTATGAGGAGTTAAGTGCACAATGATTACACAGCAGATTACAGTCTTTAGTGCTTGATTGACACGGTGCTGGTGTCAAACCCTCACATCACTCTGGCTTTCTTTTCGTAGACCAGAAACTCCTTGTTTGTGTGTTCAGTACCTAAATCAGCAACAGCAGAAGCTGTAAAGACCCATTTCACGTGAGTAAACTTAACTGTAAACAGTTTTTAGATTTGTGTGATTTGTCGTGCGTGTTGGCATAAAGACTCGTGACCGCCTCCATTTCTCAATGTCAGCACTCTTTTCCCCGTAGAGAGGCGTACCCCTCCTGTCAAGTGTGTTCTGTGACCTTGGGCTATGACGTCGCCAAACTCATGCACCTAGATAAGGAAAGGTGAGAAACTGGAAGTAACTGTTACATGCAAAGCGTGTGCAAGTGAGCATGGCCACAAAGTCATATTAACCAGCTCACTGCCTTTTTTTGCATTTCAGTTATTTGAAATTGTTTCAGATTTTCTGCACATATCTTCATAGTAAATGGTTCAAGCGGTCCATGTTTAGACGTGTGTATTTAAAGAATGTTTACCTTAGCTTCACTGAGTAAAAACAACTTCTCTGTGTTTGCCTTCATGTTTTTTTCACCCAAGGATACGAGCTGGGAAAAACCTGCGCTATTACGAGCGTGCCCTCGAGAAAACAGGGACGCATAAGCTGATCAACCCCCATTTGTGTAATTGCTTCTGTTGCTGCGCCAACAATGAGAAGGTGAGATGGACCACATGATCCGAGACTCGCATGCACAGTGCCTGAGTTTGAATTTTGGTATGTAGAGCAAAGTAAAAAAAACTATAATAGACGACATGTTTGAATTAAAGAATGTTTTGTGTGTATGTGTTGTCTCAGGTTGATGCTATAGCGTACTATAGTACTAAAGAAAAAGATCTGCTCATGGAGGTGAGAAATCAGACAGAAATTGTGCCGGAGCACCCACTGGGGATTGCCTTCGTCACCTTACAGACCGTGGCAATGGCCAAGTAGTGAGTACCAAATTTAAGTGTCTTTTTATCAGTGCTTGCGGCACAGTTTGTACTACCTTTGTGAAGTTTAGTTGTGACTGAATCAGACAGCCATTGATCCAGCTTAATTGTAATTTTACTTTGGCCATCCATTGCTACTGTTTCCATGGCACTTATTTTTGTTTTAAATGGAGTAACGTGCTCCCGACAGGGACGCAAGCTTTGGCACGCAGTGTGTGTCGATATTTTCTAGAAGCATCAGCATGATGTGGGGTGAAAATGTTTGTCCCGTGGCCCGATCAAGATTGTTATCTTGCAATTTGTTTGTCACCACATGACTTTTTACTTTTTAAAGAGGCCTTTAGGCGACAAGCTGGTGAATGTACATCGCTAACGGCCGTCATTTCCCCGCTGCAGCATTCTGAAAGACTTCAATGCACTCGAGTGTGGTGGCACAAGCTGCCGTGGGAGAGAGCCCCAGCCCTCGTCCAACAGCAAAACTCTGAAAGTGAACAAGTGGCGCGTCAGCTTTGCACCACATCCCAAAAATGTGTTTTGGTAAGGTCTGAAACACCTTCCCTTCACACGGCACGCACATCATATGACATGGCATTAATAGTACTGCTGTCAACAGGGTTAGGCAATAACTTAATATTCTCATTGTTGTTTGACTTTTTTTCCCCCGTGGAAGTGAATGATTCCAATTAAACTGTAATGAAACCAAATGTTTGAAGTTTTAGGCTTTGTTTGTCTGACATATTTCGTCGTATTGAAATTCATCCGTACAATACTGTATGTGGTGTTGCATACATTTGCACTATTGTAGCTATATTGGCACGTGGAAATTGCTCTTAATAATATTATTAGAATTGATTTCAAGCATTATCATATTATTAAGCATTGACGAGGTATTTTACACACGCTCACGCTTCTGAGTGAACTATAATTGTTCCTGTGGATCGTCTGATCTGTGAAATTTTACCAAATGACCTACGAGTAAAATCTTTTTTGATTTAGTGCACTGAGGAAGAGGAATACTGTAACACATTGTGAGGGAGGATTCCGTTTTTTTTTTCTTCTTTCTGTGTAACTGTCCTGTTGTTCTGTTTTTCTTACCTTACAGGGACAATCTCTCAGTGCGGGGTTTTTCCTGGTTCCTGCGCTATGTGATGATAAACTTCTTCCTATTTTTCCTGCTCACCTTTCTCACGACTCCCACCATCATCATCAACACCATGGACAAGTTCAACGTGACAAAGCCTATTTACTTTCTGAATGTGAGGCTGACACATACACACACATAGCTGTCACAGTTTTACTGTCAGAGGTACAGAGGTTGCTTTATGTTTTTTTGTTTTTTTTTCACCTTAGAGCCCCATCATCAGTCAGTTCTTCCCAACACTCCTGCTGTGGTCCTTCTCTGCATTGCTGCCTACGATCGTGTACTATTCTACACTGGGAGAGGCACACTGGACCAGGTATAACACACACAAACACACACACACACACAGGGTTGTGTACTGATCCGGTTTTGTCATCAAAGGTAAATATTTGATCTGACTGCTGTCTGTGTCTCAGGTCCAGTGAGCAGCTGAGCATGATGCGCAAGTTGTACTTCTTCCTGCTCTTCATGGTACTCATTCTCCCTTCACTAGGACTTACCAGGTAATTTTCAAAAATAATAAAATACCAAATTAAAGTGTGAATGTCAATTAGCAAGTGAACAGATGTATTTAGGTATAACAGAATTGACCCTGCGTAACATTTTCTCTGTTCTTCCTCATTAGTCTTGCAGTGTTTTTCCGCTGGCTGTTTGATAAAGAGTTTCTCTCAGGCGGGAAACTCAGGTTTGAGTAAGTAATCCATCTTTTTTGCTTCCTACGTTTTTTTAAAGAAAAATGTACTTACTTGATTTAAGTTTAAGAACATTGTAAAGAGATTTGTAGGCTATGTCACTTTAACTGACATCAAGCAGGTTTTAGTTACATCGTACAGGTTCAGCTGCATTCAAGTTTCTGTGTTTGACCCACTAGTGTTGCATGTATTGTTTTAGAATATAGTCGTAGTTACTTTGCATACTAACAATATGATTATTATTTTTTTGAGGAAAAAAATTATTTTTATTCTGCATGTTAAACCTCTTTTCTCTTTCCTTTCGTTCATTACACCAGATGTGTGTTTTTACCAGACCAAGGGGCATTTTTTGTCAACTATGTGATCGCATCAGGCCTGTTGGGCTCTGGGATGGAGTTGTTGCGGTTGCCAGGGTTACTCCTTTACATCATACGTTTGGCATTTGCTAGCTCTGCTGCTGAGAGAGCATACGTCAAACAGGTTTGTAACAGCATTACCAGCTTTTAGTAGGGCCTGCTTTATCATCATTTTTTTTTAAATTTTTATAGCAATATATTAGTGTCGTTTGTCAACTGTCGTATCATACATGGCTACCACATTTATAATGTACTTCCTCTATGAAGGCATGCAGAGTGTTCCAGACTAGTCAATGTGTATTACAAATATACATCAAAGTGCTTCTGACTAAATGCATTTATGGTGTAAACTCAAGTCAGTGAAAAAGTTAAAGAAGACGAACGGAATATTTTGTTAGTAGTTACTTTCTCAGCTGCACCACAACATTTACAAGCCAGCTCACTTGTTTGGACTTCTGTTTACAGAACCAGGCCTACGAGTTTGAATATGGAGCCATGTATGGCTGGAGTCTCTGTGTGTTTACTGTCATAATGGCTTACAGCATCATTTGTCCTATCATCGTGCCTTTTGGTGAGTAGTTACAATGACTGTAAACAAAGCATGCACACACTCAACCTCATGTTGGTTCTTTAGTTCTTTCACTTCATTGCCGCTTCATTTGTCTGATATTCATTTCTATACCGCTTCTTAAATTCTTTGTGTCTGACTCCACTAGGTCTCCTGTACATGTTGCTGAAGCACCTGGTGGACAAACACAACCTGTACTTTGCTTATCTGCCTGCTCGCCTAGAACAGCAGGTCCACCTGGGAGCTGTCAATCAAGCTCTGGCCGCACCTATCATCTGCCTAATATGGCTTTACTTCTTCTCAGTGCTCAGAGCAGGTGAGAAACAAGTGTGTGCTAAACCTGGTTAAATACATCAGTAAATATAACCTGAGATTCTCCAACAGCAATTTACCATTTTACCATTGCCGGTGAGGTTAATTACAGAGGCCACTCAAAATAGAAGATTTTTTAAGGTCATATATAAGTTACAAAATTTCATATACACAGAATTTGTGTTAGGATTACATTCTTGACAGCCATTACGTTTTTTTAATCAGATGTAACTTTAATCTGTCAAATCGTACAGTTTTTACGTGGAACTCATACTTACGTATCACTGAAGTCTTAATGTTTCAAGCTTAACTTTTAAAGAGCAGCAAAAGCTCACACACCACATGTCTGTCCACATTTAAAGGTTTTCCCGCAGATACTTGGTAAGTAAAAATCTATGTGTGTGTGTGTGTGTGTGTGTGTGTGTGTGTGTGTGTGTGTGTGTGTGTGTGTGTGTGTGTGTGTGTGTGTGTGTGTGTGGCGTCTCAGGCTTCTGGAATCCCACGTCTCTATTCACGCTGGTGGTCCTGTGTATCACCGTCCTCATCTGTATCAGCTACAGCTGCTTTGGCCATTTTAAGTACCTCAGTCCACACAACTATGGGGTGAGCGTTTCTTCATGTGTGAATATTCTGTTAGCTGCTTTGTCAGCTGTCACATCGAGAACCATATTGTTTGTGCTCTTTTTCAGGTCAAACAGGATGACGACAATAAAATAGAGGGAGTGGAAGAAAACACTACGGTACTGGACAAATTCCACAGTATAAATAAGCTAATAGACATATTCAGGCGAGGTCTGACCTCTAGTTAACCTCCCTGTATGTTTATTTGACATCCTTCTTATGTTAGCTATTAACCAAGTAATAACTTACATGATGGCTGATAACAACTACAGGAAAATTACAAGACATTTGGGGATTATAGAATTGAGAGAATTACAATTGAAGAATCCCGATGAGTTGTTCATGCAGTGAAGTTTATTATTAAACACATCGGGAGAATAAAAGGGCAGACCAAAAATGAATATGGAGGAGCACATTTAGTAGTGCCTCTTTTTGTTTACAGTGCTCATCTCCTCGTTACCGTGTATTTACAGGTTTACCTTCCCAGAGTGTTGAATACCAAATCACCTGTGAGTGGCTTACAAGAGGCTAAAGCTGGGCAGTGTTACGGCTCTACGGAGCACAGCCCGACCCACGGCTTCAGCCCAGTGGACGAAAGCATGTCAGATGCTTGAGGTAACGTATTTTTACCGCTGAGTCAAAGTCTGAAGTCAAAGACTATAAACCTGATTCCTTCACGAGTTTGATCAACGGCTGTCCCGCTGAGTCCAGTGGCTTCTACTGATCAACGCTAACAAACTACTGTCCAACTTTCATACTTTCTGCTATGCAATATACAACCTTGTTTCAAAAAAGTTGGGACGCTGTGTAAAATGTAAATAAAAACTGAATGCAAGGATTTGCAAATCACATAAACCCATATTTAATTGCAAATAGACCAAAGACAACATATCAAATGTTGAAACTGAGAAATGTTTTGGTTTTAGGAAAATGATATGCTCAGTTTGAATTTGATGCCAGCAACACGTATCAATAAGTTGGGACAAGGGCATGTTTACCACTTTGTATCCTCACCTCGTCTTTTAACAACACTCTGCAAATGTTCGGGGACTGAGGTGACCAGTTGCTGGAGTTTTGAAAGTGAAATGTTGTCCCATGCTTACCTGATATGGGATTTCAGCTGCTCTACGGTTTGGAGTCTCCTTTGTCATATTTTTCATTTCATGATGCCCCAATTTTTTTCAATGGGCGACAGGCCGGGACTGCATGCAGGCCAGTTAAGTACCCGGACTCTTCTAGTTGAGAGCCACGTAGTTGTAATATGTGCAGAATGTGGTTTGGCATTGTTTTCATCTGGCTACTTATTTGCACGGTACAGTTTTAACTTGCATTTGATAGATGCGGCTATGAGCTGTGTTCCCAGATACTTATTTTCGGAAGTGTTTTAAACACCGAATCATGGCCCAAAGATCAAGGGCATCCAATATTGGTTTTCAGCTTTTTGTCCCTTGGTTTCTCTAGATTCTCTGAATCTGAATGATATCCTCAAATTCTTTGCAATTTTATGTTGAGGAACCGTACTCTTAATTGTTTGCTCACACAGTCTTTCACAGAGTGATGAATCCCTCCGCATCTTCACTGCTGAGACTCTGCCTCTGCGAGATGCTCTTTTTAAACTCAATCATGTTACTGATCCATTGCACGTTAACCTAATTATTTGTGCGAGGTTCAGGCAGGTGTTTCTTTTAGCATTAAACAACTTTTCCAGTCATTTGTTGCCACTGTCCCAACTTTTTTTGAAACAGCCAATAAATTCAAAATGAGCATATATTTTTCATAAAACAATATCAATTTTCATTTTGAACATTTGATATGTTTTCTTTGTTCTATGTTTAATTAAATATAGGTTTACATGATTTGCAAATCATTTCATTGTGTTTTTATATTTCACACAGCGTCACAACTTTTTTGGAAACAGGGTTGTACATGTTTGAGACCTTTCTGAAAAGGATTCAATTCAGAGTCATGTTTTACCAAAACGTTTATGACATTTATATTAAACTGGTGAAAGACCGCCAGGCTTCATTTGTTGCAGATGCTGGTAACAGGCCTGCAGTGCAGATACTGAAGAGGTGGAGCTTGCTGTTTGTTCCCTGATCTTGCTATGCTTTCTGCACAGTGCCTTTTATTTTCAATACTCGAGCACCTGCCAAGGGAATAACTTAACAATACACTTTGTTGTCTTCCTTGTTTTTTACTAAAAAGAGCTTAATGTTTTTACTGTCGGTATTTGATATTTCCGGAGGTTTACAATTAAAACGTAATTTTGTATGTTTGAGCCCTTATGCTCATTGTTGTATAAAGTCAGACAATCACACTGTATAATTAATGAAGGAATGTTTGAAACAGGCCAAATTTTTTATTGTATTTTCTTTTCTTGTGTTTTGCAGCTTTTTAAAGTAAATCCTAAAAGAAAATCTGTTCATTGTTCAGTTACTGGTAATAAGTGTTGCGTCTCCAAAGTTGAACAGATAAGATGTCTCTAGATGTTTTATGTTAAGAGCAAATCCTGCCTTTGTTTTGCAGCTGGTGATATCAATTCCTGTATTAAATCTCATGCAGTTTTAAATTGCAGACATTAGGAACAAATTAATAGCTATGAGCTCATCTTGTCATTGGGGGGCACTGTTGAGCTACGGTGGGCTGCTGTAACCTCTGAAATATTCATAAAGCATTAAAAAAAAAAAAAAAGGTCAAATGCACAGTGATGCATTGAGGATTTCTAACTTATTCTGACATTGGTATGAGCCAGTTTACATGGTGACAATACCAACTGCTCCACCCCCTCACCTGATCCTTCACTATTGTCTCCTTCTCTGTTCCCTTTTCCTGTTGCTTCCTCTCTCTCCTGCCCTTTTCCCCTTTCTCACCACGCTACCTGCCTCAGCTGAGAAACACCACTGTTGTCAAATAAAGGGCTTTTAGGGTGCCACAGTGATTGGCACAGTTGTTAAATATGGGCAATGAAGTGCTAAACTAACACATCTAGGTTAGGAGCTGTAGTGAAAGGAGAGGTTTGAACTGCTGTACAATAATGGAGCCTCACAGTTGCTCTTAAGGAACAAAAACCAGTTCAGGAACAGCAACTACTGAAGCGGTCATAATGGTTTTAAGACAACTACTTCCTCACCCAAGCGTCCAACTCACGTGCACATATTCACCTTACATACAAACATACATAGAAGTATGTAACTTAGATCGAGTTTAATGTTTTTGAGCAATATAAATGTCAAAGATAGAGATCTGTTGCACAAAGGTTATTGACCGGGCTTTACCCAGAATGTCAGACAAAGATTAACTATTGCAAAACAGTTCCGTCTCAAGTGTTATTTTATCATCTGTATGTGATTATGCAATACTGACAGCACACTTGCATGATCTCCAGGCTGTTGAAATTGGTAATACAAGCCATAATACAACCTGTTTTTTGGTGAAAATCTAAACAATCAGACAAACATACACAGCACGACTCCCATGGAAAGCGATTTGGAAAGCGATCTGAACCTCAACACGGTCACATGAGAAAGTTGTGCAGGGCCAGGATGCGGGGGCACTAATAACTTGAGAATACTCTCATGCGGTTCCGAGGATGAGCTGGAAATTAAGACAAGAGTTCGATACCTGATACGCTGTCTGTACTTTGTGTATATCATTATATACACATGGTCACCGCTCGAGAGGATTTCTTTTTCTTCTTCTTCTTCTTCTTCTTCTTCTTCTTCTTCTTCTTCTGCTAGCTCAGTGGAGCAGTGTGGGTGTGAAGGCTGCAGGAGCCTGGGAAGAAGCTCTGTCCAGCAGCCAGAACTAGTTTTCCAAAACCACTCAGCAAACTTTGACCCGATGTCAAAAGTACCACAAATTTGCTTGGCTCTGCTCCGGCCCACATGGTTCTCGACTTCTAGTTAGGGGTGTGTGAAAGTCTGATCTGAAGTTTCATGTAAACTTGGAGCGGCTTGAGGCATCTCGTTCAGAAAGCTCACTCCTCAGATGTTCACATCGACAGTTTGTGGTTTTACACTAAAGTGCTCTTTACTTAACCATGTAAATGTTCCAACTCTCGCATACCTCTCTAATTCTCATTTCCCCTGCTTAGCTGTTGTCTTTATTTAAATAGAGAAATACATGGCAGTTGAAAAAAAATAATTTACAAAGACATATAGTTTTGAAAAAGCCCCTTTAAATTTGTTTGGTAATGCTTTGTTTTCATGGGTCTGTAATTTTCTAATAGTTTCCCAACAATTTCCGAGAAACGTCTTGGAAAAGAGCTGTGCAATTTGGTACAAATGACAGGGAAAATAAGCATTTCCTGAGAAGAAAAGCTCAATTTAAACCCAAGTAAATATTCATTCTTTATTTATTCATCATTGGAAACTCATTCTCTGCGTGTGCTGAATTTTGCGCTCGCCTTTTTGTGTTTTATTGATCAGATATTTCCTGAATAAACGACTCAAGGTTCATCAGCGCCTAATTTGAATGACTTAATTGGAAACAATTGAACATGGTCTCTTGGTACCAAATGGCATGGGAAACTATTTGGAATTTACAGACCATTTGCACTTTATAAGAACAGAAATACTCCTAAAGATCACAATCACTCCTCCTCATTTCCCAAACTATTCCTTTTAAACAGTTGTGACCAAAATATACAGGATTTGTACAGTTGAAAAAGCAACTTCACAGTGAACTTTGGTGGTCATATCAATGAGACACGGATCCTGCATGATCTCAAACATATCATTTCTACATATATATATATATATATATATCTACAACAAGCTAATACTGGCGGCCATATTAGCCTCATCACTTTATCAATCGATTTCTAATATAATCCTAAATGAAAAACGAGAAAGTGTTAATAATAAAAAGAAGATTAAACAGAGAAAGTAAAAAAAAAAAAAAAAAAATCTACTTTTAAATTCAAGGGAAATAGATAAAACCAATTTGATTATGAGAATTATTGGTTTTCAGCCCAGCAGGTCAAATGAAACAGCAGTGATTTAGCCTGCAAGGTATTACTAGCGCACACAATACGCCCTTCTCTTGATCAAAATATTTACCCAGTGTTAATCCAGAACCTCTCTGACTCTTTTGTGTAGGTGTGCACACCACTGAACTCAGTGCCCTCAATGCATTCTTGGTATTGTTGTCGTCTGTGCTTTTGTATACCACAGACGCTATTATTTAGTCACTTCACTCCCTCTCTCTCAGTATTCACTTAATTCTGCACTCCCAGGCCACTGAACTTAAGAAAGAGCCCCTGTGTGTGTTTGTGTGTTTGTGTGTGTGTGTGTGTGTGTGTGTGTGTGTGTGTATCAAATAAGAATTAAACCCATTTAGAGTTCGTAGGTTTTGGGGTCAGATTTCCTTCATGTCACCACCAAGATCGATGGATGTGACCTCTGACTGCTCCAATTTGTATATAAACACGGCAATGGCCAATCACGGCATCGCGTGGGATCGTGCCAACCAATGAGAGCCTCTGGCAGCATCGTGCTCTGTGGCACTCCTATCTTTTGTCCGTCAGGATTAGTGCCATGGCAACGCTGGTCGCCTGGGAGGTGAGTTTCCCAGAGCAGCGGGACAAGGACAGAAACAGACCACTTCATTCCAAGTCTTACTTCCTTCCCGGCCAATTGGGACGAAGAGCTGGAGTGGTGTGTATGTGTGCGTCACTGCGTAAGTCCAAAACTTCCACCTAGACTGCCAACTTTAATGAGGTGCCATCCTGAGCCACAAGCTCAGAGTGTGTTTGTCTGTGTGGGTGAGTAGGTGGGCTGGTGAGGGGCTGTCGTTGTGTGTTCTCTTCTGTGTGGGGTACTCTGTGGAGAAGTCACCCCACTCTCCCTCCCTTTTCTCTTGGTAGACTACATTAGCCAGAGGGGCGGAGGGCCAGGCAGCTGAAATCACCGCTGCTGATGAAGCATGTGACTCCAGACCGAGGGCCCTTTGTTTGGACATTTACAGCCAACACACAGAGCCCTGGAAATGCAGTGTGACATGGGAATAGACAAGCATGGGAATGAATGGACATCAGGAATAATTAAAACCTGCCTCTGTGTTTTGTGATAGCAATTCTTGAGAAAAGTCTTTTGCGCCAGCGTATTAAAGTTATAATCCTTTGAATTTTCAACCACTTTTTGACACTGCTTAAGATTTTTTTTTTTAAATATAACATGATAGCCATTTAATGTATTTGATTTTGGTATTTTCGCCTCTGTACAGTTGTTGTCATTGTTAGTAACGGGGTCCACCATTCTCGAGCTGAATTCACACACTCTAAGGACTCATAGGAAATAATCCACACGTTATCCATCGCTCGTTCACATTAAAGGTCCCAAATTCTTTCAAAAATAGTAGTACAAGAAAAGTACGAAAAAAACACCCCGATATAGTTTTAGATCTCCTCTCTCAAGTTCTACCAAGAAGAGTCTGTTTTGTGTCTATCTTTAAGGTCTATTGGTATAAGTAACCCTCTGTTCTGATTGGCTGACTGCTTTCTGAGTGACGCATGTCAACCACAGGTTTTCTACGGTCTTGTAGCTCACTAGCTCCCCGACAGAACGCGCTCGTGTTTTCTTCCGTGTTAAAGGTCAGACAGTGGGCCGTGCTGAGAGCAGACGTATGACATGATCATGAGTTTATGACATCACAAACTTACAGAAGTCCAAACAGAGTTGCAGTATATGGGCTGTGTGCATTTCTCTGTGGACTGAGCTTTTTGACTCTTTGACAGCATTCATATTTCCATGTGTTTTTTGATTACAATGCAGATGCATTGATTACAATGCAGATGCATTGTAATCAAAAAACACATGAAAATATGAATTTTTACTTAAATATAGGACACTCGAAATTGGTTGAATGCAGCAGAAAATGTTGGGTTTTTCGGTAGTATTAATTGTATAAATCTCTGATACGTGTGTAAACTCT
Source organism: Brachyistius frenatus (assembly GCF_029030835.1). NCBI lineage: Eukaryota > Metazoa > Chordata > Actinopteri > Embiotocidae > Brachyistius > Brachyistius frenatus. Next base: position 59,087 of record NW_027210946.1, read on the forward strand.
GCACAATGAAACTGATATCATGAGATAAAATTGCAAACCCTGATACAGTAGCCATATTTCTGGTTAATCTTCTGTGAGTGTGACAACAAAATAAATGGTAGACCCCACCACTAGAAATATAAACTTTAAAAAAAGATAATTACAACCGATACACACGTTGAATTGCTTTTTTGACCATAAATAATAAAAAGAAAATGGGTTTTGGTTCTTGAAAGCCTTAACTTTTTCTTATACTGAGGAAATAAGTGTAAGAATTAAAACAAAGGTGACAATTGAAAACACATCCCTGTCTTTTGTCTTTGTTTTTACATGTGTGATTGAAGTTCCCAACTTAAAGAACCCTCACACACTTGAATTTCAGAGGTCCATAAGTTATATGATAGCACCAATTCACAAAGGGCTAAAATAGGCTCACCGTGCACAAGATTAGCGCAACACAAGTAGACTGTCCAGAATTATTTGTTGGACAGCAGCAAATCATGTTTTCCTAAGTGTAACTTAAGCCAACTTCACGCTGCTTTTACTGGCTCAGACTGCTGGATCTCAGCCAGGATAAACCAAACAGACGATGTTCGTTCAGTGTCTCTTGAACGAGATTTGCTCCAGAGGAGCCAGTGATTTCAGCACTACTCAGTCCAGCTATGTATACAGATCGTTGCATGCATAGCATTACATTACATCACGGCTATGGGCAGAGTTTCAATTGGAAAAAAATCAACTTGTAATGAATAACAATAAATACAAAGCACTAACAGATAGATTAACAAGGAAAGAGGAGGATCAGCAAATTGTTGTTAATTATTACCGGACGGCTGGATGGTCATAATAGTGATGGCGATGGTGGACGACGTCCCTGTCCTCAGTCTGACAGTTACAGCATAAAGATATTCAAATATCAGATTGGAAGACGACTGGCTGATCAGGCAAGACTCAAATTTGTGAATAAAAGGAACTTGTGATAATACAGGAAAAAGAAAATGAATAAATTACTGTAAATTTGTAAAATAAGGTCAGAAAGCAAAGTATCAGCAGTAAAAGAGAGCGATACTATTTTCCTTTTTTAACTTTAAAAGGCCAACCAGAGTGGTCAAACAGAATTGTAACACTCAAAATGACCAAAGTTTGGCGAAACCTTTCTCAAACACCCAACTTAAAATCCCCAATGTTACAAAAAGGGGTTTAACCAAGTCACAGTAACTCAGCAGCTTAAAGAAGTCTTTCCCTGTCAAAATAAAACTCTTTGCTACGTCACTCTTGAAAGGCAAAATATAGACTACAGATAACACTGCTGATTGCAAATCTCCAATACAATAACGAAACTCGCACAGCACACACTGACACCCTCCTCATCCTTTCCCATGCTACTTCATCGTGCCAAAAGTCACTGCAGCTCAAACACAGACACACACACACACACACACACACACATACACACACTATGTGTTCTCTTTGTCAGGCCCTGCAGCCTATTCATGCAATCACAAGACACCCATACAAAGACAGCCTGCCCCGTGCGGGGAGTTCATGTCACGAGCTGGTAAGGTATGTTGAATTATGGCCATGGGAATGCTTCGCAAATTTACCTCCGCAATATCTCATCTCTAATTATTATACAAGTATTTGTTTGTTACGTACTCTGGTAATACACAGACACTCACGCACAAGGATTGTTTAGTACACAGGAAAAGCACCTTGTGTGCCGTTCTTACACTGTTTACTCATATTCTCATGTGCCATCCAGACATGTCAGAGGGATCTAAGCATGCATCCTGCCAGATGTTCACAGGGCTAACCCGATTCCATTTAACAGATGCTTTGGCTTACACTGCCAGAGTTTTCAACCCCTCCCGTCCTCCGTCGACTTCCCTTTCTATGAGCTTCATGGGTGAAAGAGAGGGAGTGAAGCCAACTCAAAATGGGAACTCTTGCCTGTTAGAAGGAGGGAAATCACAAAGTTACTCCACAAACTACATCAGATATTCTAATGAGCATCTACTGTATGGATGAGGAAATATGTTGATGATGAACAGGACATGTGAAGTTACATCTGTGAGCTCCGTATTGTAGGATAATCAAATATATTGTCAGGGAATGCTGAAGCAACAAGAAAATATGAATGAATTAGCAAATTAAGCAACAAACAAATATTACTGCTTCACTGTATTGTAAGTTAACTGTCTCGATCCATTTTATTGAGCTGCAGACATTCGCCTTATCACAGCATAACAAGAGCAGATGTATTCAATAGCCTCAGAATAATGATGGCATGTGTTCCATTTTCTGTTTTATACTATGCATGCTCCCTCGCTGGTTTGGATTACAGACCCTTTTCACAGCAGACAGGGAATGACATTAGCCCTGCTAATGAACCACAATACACAACAACGGGACAGCCGGCTTGCACATTTAAATGGAATGGAGCCGCTACTCATATATTTTATGGGCATATCTTTATGGTTCACCATTTTGCCGTTGCTGACACAAAACTTTTTTCTAGTGACATGTTTGGTATATTTGATGTGCCGTTAATGGATTTTTTTTTTTTTACATCATCAGAAAGGCTGAAGTCCTATTAGGTGAAATTATAAAGGTTTAAGGTTTCAAAGTGCTGAAAGATTCCGACGTGTTTTCAAAAATATTGAATATACTTAAAATATTTCATAGAATTAATACTATATTTCATCAGTTCATCAACCAACAGGACATCAATTCGCCAACGTATCATTTAACCGCGGTCATTAGCCGACCATCAATTTCTTTTTGGATCCGCTACATTCATCCAGCGTATTCATCAACCTGAGCATTAATTCATCAAAAATAATTTGAAACATATTCACATCTATCACCTTTTTTTTTTTTTTTTTCCAGTCGTAGGTGCCATTCTACTCTTCGATAGGCCTTCAATTCATCGCGGATAAGAGTTAAACCGTGCATTAAACAACGTGATCAAGGCTACACCTGTATCTGCAGGCAGCAACATTGCTGCTTGATTAGACTAAATTCCTTGTTAGGACACGACGTAAATACAAAACAACATTTGGATTAAGTTTTGTTGTTCGCCATTATCGGAGAAAACTATTGGAATGGGAAGTTGACCACATTGTAGAGCCCATACGATTATACACAATGTCTGGGACTAAGATTAATTGGAAAGCCATTCATAAATCATTAGAAAGTCTTACTCTATCAATCTGGTACCCAAAGACAATTTAGCCCAGGCCAAACTTTTTTCAATTTTCTTGAACTTTGAGTATAAAGAAAGTCCATTTGCCTTTCGATAACATTTAGATTTGACTGTGGCCTGGATGACTTTACAGACATCTAAACTTGATAGTTTGCTGTTCTGTGTTGTGAGGTCTCCATTTCTTAAAACGTGTTTATATACACAAGTTCCACACGTCACATTTCAAAGCTCACTTTCTGTTCTTGCAAATGACATAACTTATTCTACCACCAGCACGTGATTTCTCATGTTCCAGTGTGTTTATACCTTCTATATCTTACATCAGCACGGTCATTTAATCTACTCCTCTAAACAAACTGAACTGCGTGCAGACATATTAATATACATTCTGTAAGTTCTCTCCAGCTGGCGAGCGCACACCATGAAGGCGATGCGGCATGACGTCAGTCTCTCGTGGTTTTGTTTTATAGATTTTTTTTAATTTTTTTTTACAATCAAATGCAGTAAAAAAAAAAAAAAAACGTGAACAGTTTTGTTTTGTTTCGGTTTTGACTGGCGTATCGATTGGTAGCGTGTCAGACATAAAAACCTATTTAAAAAAAAAAAAAAAAAAAAAGGCAAAACACGAAGGCGCAAAACCGGGCGCCCATGGCAACAAGGTTTGTTGTCATTAACAACCATAGCAGCGTTCGGACTTCAATGTTTTGATTAGCTGTTGTTAGCTAGCAAGCATTTTCAAACATTAGATAACGATAAGACCGGTAAAAAAAAAAAAAAAAAGTCTACTTCACCAGTACGTTGAAACAATGGACTCACAGTCGTTATATTATTCTTTAGAACTCGCTGCCGGTGGGAGATATATTTTGAACGTTGAGCAAAGAACTGCTCTTCAGACTTCCCTGGTGATTCTGAAGAAAAACTACAAGTTCAATCGAGTCTTGTTTTGGGGCAAAATAATGGGATTGAAGCAGTATTACTTCATTGCTCAGGGGAGAGGAGAAGATGAGTTAAAAGACAGAACTGTTCTGTACAGGTAAGGGAGCCACGGCTGTGACCCTGTTTCCCTGCAGCCGCTGGTTGTTGTTGTTTTTTTTTGTTTGTTTGGTTTTCTTGAGTATGTGTGAGAGATACCTTGTTAGTTTGCATGTCCTGTGTGGTCCGTCATCTCCAGCTTCAACTGCATGGAGTGGTTCCTGCTTCCCCCTGTCACAGACGTCATGATCCAGGAGGCGTCCAAAGCTGCAAAGGGACAATTCATGGGGGACCCCTCGTATATCTACGAGAAGCTGGAAGAGGAGGAGGTAGTGGTGAGTGTGGTCAGTTTAGTTAGGAGAAATGAACAGCGAGATGATCCGAGGCATTTCAAGTTATTAGTAATAGTGCGGCACGTGAGTAAGAGAAAGTGTTACATTATTTTGTATAGTGTATAAATATAAATCCGTCCGTCTGTTTTAAAAAGAAAATACAGTTGACAGTATTGTGCAGAAGATCTATAACTATAGTTAAAAAAAAAATTTGAAAAAAAAAATGTAATGGATAGACCATAAATTAAACATATTGTTAACAAGGAAGAAGAGCACTGTAGCTCTCCTTTTAAAAGTCACATCTCGGGTCATCTATCTCTGTGTCGTGTTTTAATCACAAAGCATTACAAAAAAAACAACTAATTAGATTTGTTTTTGCTGGTTGAGTCATAAAATTCCAGCTTAGTGATGAACTGTTTTTGGTTGCACAACCACAATGATGGATAACATATTCAGATCCTGTATTAAAAAAAAAAAAAGTACTCGTACCGCAATGTAAAAATACTCCATAACAACAACAACAAAAAGTCCTGCTTTTACAATCGTACCCAAGTAAAAGTACATAAGTAATTCCCAAGTATCAAAGTACTGGTATGGTCTTTCTGATGCATCATTTTATATGGCATCATTGGATTATTAATGCTGAAGTATCAGTGATTTATCATGTTTAGCATGTTTATGTTGTAGCTGCTGCAGGTGGAGCCAGTTTAAACTACTTCGTATCCAGTTTTATATCCGGGCACAGAAAGACAAATGGGTCATCTGAGGATTTCTGGGAGAAGAAAGAAGAAAAAAAACTAAGTTCTGATAAACAAATCTGTTTTCAGTTTTTGGACTGTTTACCTAATCTTGAGATTTTTTTTTTTTTTAAAGAGATATTTACCAAAATGAGAACTATGGAGGGAAAAAGCATTACTTGGTGAATCTGTTTACAACAAATCTTCAATTTAAAAGTAAACTAAAGCAGTCCAATACATCTGGTGGAATAGAAAGGATTTCCCTCTGAAATGTTGTGGAGGGGAAGTATGAAATGGAAATACTCAAGTAAAGTCCAAGTAACTCAAAATTGTACTAAGTATATAGTTATATTGAGTAAACGTACTTGGTTACTTTCCACCCTTGCAGATCAAAGTGACGGAGGAAAACAGGCTGGCAGTGACGGTTCATCAGATCGATAAGGAAGTGTCTCTGGTACCTCGTGGCGCCTTCATCAAGGCTCCAAATAGTCTCGTCCAGATCAACCGCGGCTTTGGTGGTAAATATATTGTGTATCCTGTGGAGTGTTGAGATTTACTGATGCATGTGAATTACTCTGTTAAATAAAGCATGTTTTTTTTTTTTTTGTAAGTGGACTAATATTATTCATGGATGCATACACATATTTTGAGGAAAATATTTCTCAAAATGAGTTTGGTTAACTTGCTAATCCTGCCTTGTGAATGTGGTCCACTGTGTTTCAAAATAATGATTGGACTTTTTTTTTCTTTAGGTCTCTCCGAGTCCGAGTCAAAGAAGCTCGACAATTTCCTGCACTTCAGAGAACCAATGTACCAGAAGAAATCCATCCTGGAGATGAGTAAACTGAACCCAGCTATTGACTTCCTGGATGAACTGAAAGATGACATTCCTAAAGGTAAAGCCACACAGCTCATGTCACCTGTTTGTTTCATTATATAAAAAGTACATACATTCATTTCATAAAAATACAGCTTACGAGATTGTGGATGCCACTACATCACACTCCAACAGCCCATTGTATTTAAAGATGACGGGGCTCTAAGACAACCAGAGAAAAGGGAAGCCAATCTGACATTGACACACAGTGGTACGTTAATTATTCCCATTTAGTGTGCTTAACCTGCCATGCAACAACTACAACTACACGAGGTCCAATGTTACTGCTTATCATTGTGAGGATTCAGCTGACTGGAGGCTAAGAAGGGTTTTGACATAGTGGGGAAAAAAAAATGTAAGGAGTAAACGATAACAATAAAACCAAAATCGCAGCCAGATAGGAAAGGTTTTCTGGGACTGCGATGGAAGAATTTCTCTTTTACCTTGCTAATATAGTGTCTATCAGCAGTGGCCTGGAAACCACACGATTACTGCTGGATCTGTAATATCTGGGCTTTTAGTCCTGGATTCTGGAGTTCTACCATCACCAATTTCCCCTCGCTGGAAGTGAGGAAGATAAAAACCAGGATGGAAGCTGACACAAAGGACAAAAAAATACTATAATCTAAATTTATTTGATGTGACTAATGGGATTGCTCGCATCTGTATGAAATTAAACTGAAACAACTTAAGCTATAATAGCAGAGGTTGAGAGAGTTTTGGCTAATTTAAGACAGATTCCTAATATTTAACAGGTGTTTTTTTTTTTAACATTCTTACAAGTCTGCAAAATTTCACTGCAGTTTGTCCATAAACCTGCTGAAGCTTTGTTTATTAAGATGGGTCATTTCCTACAGGGAATACTGTATTGCCTTTAATAACTAATATTTGTCAAGTTTATCATTATGAGATAATGCAGCTGAAAGCATGAAACGGAGATTAGGTCTTTAAGGTTTGCAAACTCAAACCTGGTGGGAAGCTGGGACGCTGACTGTATATTGAAAAACTCAAACCTGGTGGGAAGCTGGGACGCTGACTGTATATTGAAAAACTCAAACCCCGGGAGCAAATATTAAGCAACGAATACAGTAAAAACAACGCGATGTTATTCATGCACAGTCATGTCTAGTAAGTCTGGGAGATTCTTGCAATAGTTGGATGCACTCCAGACCATGGTGAATGTACAGTGAGGCCCTGAATGTAAAAGCGTGTGTGTGAGATCAAGGAAAATATTTAGCACCCAGAACCAAACATCCAGCAGATGTGTGATTTAAGAGAGCCTTTGAACTGATGCGGATGTCAGTCAGCAGTGTCATCGCTGCAGCAGAGAGAACGCAGATGTTTCAAAACAACACTCACATTCTGCCATCGCTACAGGAGATCATATGCATAGAGTTAACTTTTTTTTTTTTTTTATGGTGCCTGCAGGGGGGGGGGGGGGCTGGGAGGAGGAGGCTGTATGATGTATCTCCACCAAAAGACAGGTGCCTTCCTCTCAGACCCAGGCTGGGCTCCCCTTCTCCTAAACATTCCTGCTAACCATTTCCAGCTCCTGATTTACATCTTTGTATTTTTTTTTTTTCTCCTGCAACCGACGTTGCGTGTTGTGTGTCACACGCACACACACACCATATGTCCGTGACATTTTCACCGTGTTGCATCATACGTCGAGACAAGTTAAGACAAACAACGTAGTGAAGCGGCTCTATCTGTTGGAGTTGCCTCCCTATTGTGACATCAAATGTTTACAGAGTGGCCAATCCAGTTCTCAATTCCCATGGTCTTGGTGTTCATGGTTACGCCCAAACATACCGAGTAACGGGTTGGTCCGTAGACTTCAGAAGTACAAAGGGATGATTTATTGCTGTATCCCTTGGCTGTTTGTAGCATGTGAACAGTACAAGATTTCCGAGGCCTCCATTTCAATTTAGCTCATCGGTGAGGTCAAGAGAATTTTACATTAACCGTTTACGAGTCGTTTGTATTTGTGTTCAGGGTCGTGGCTTCTTCAGTACGAATGTGCCGGCAGAGTGTGCGTGGTTCGCAGCCTGCTGTGGTTGGGACTGACCTTCTATCATGTGCCAATGACGCCGCAGCACGGATACATCTACATGGGCGACGGGACCAAGAACCTGGACCTTCCTTTCATGCTGTGAAGAAATATCTTGGACCTGCCTAAAGCTACATATTATTCATAATTTCCAGTTGTTTGAATAACCCTTTAAAATCAAAATGTGTTGACTTTTTGTTTTTTGCCAATCAACAAGCTTCTTCTCCCAGTTGGCTTTCTTTCAATAAAGCTATCCCTGCACAGTAAACACATGTTGAGAGGCAGAGTAAACACGCACGTTTTATTTGCACATCTGTGTTGCCTTGAGCACACAGTCAACGTACCACCTACTCTGAAATGTGTAACACTGACCCAGTCGTTGTTCACATTAAGTTGTCAGCGGAGTCGACTTCAAAGGCTTTCAGCGAGGCGACGGGGGGAATAGATGGTTCTGGGTGGGGCTGACTGTGATTCACGACAAGTGTGACGCAGCTTCATAAACACAAATTAACAATAAATACAGATGGACCGATGCTTTTAGGCCTTTTCCCACGTCAGTATGACACAAGCCAAGGTCAACTGCAGATACAGTTGAAACATATGGAGCTCTCCCGTGTCCCTGAATAATGGGCCCACCCACTGTCCTCCAGTTGTTGGACCGATTGGTCAGGCTGTCTGCCCGTCAGTGTTTTATGTACATGGGCTTCACACCATAACGCACATTGTTCTTCAGTATTGGGTCACCGACTGGCATGCGCTTCTTACACCACTTCAGTCCAGTTTTATAGATGGGTTTCACCGAGTCAATGGACCAGCGGGTCAGGTATCTGTACAGTGAACAGAGATGGAGGAGAAGTATTAATAGGGTTTAACCACACTGGAACATCCATGCAGATAACGGAGAGGAATACATGAAGACACGGTTCCACGCGTCACCTGTTGAGTTGCTGTTTGGGTCTCTTCGGGACGTGGTCCTCTGGAAGTTTGGGTTTGTGGTCAGGAAGCAGACCTTCAACACAGATCAGAAAAATAAACACGTTTGTGTCAGAAACTCAAAAACAACACATCAACAGCAGGTCTGGTGCGAAGAGGTATACATTTTTTTTTTTAAATTTTTTTTTATTAATGCCACATGTTAACAGCCACATTTTTCAGCTATGCTCTTCACTGATGGACTCAAGATTGACTCATTATCGGCTACCAAAGTAATGGACCTTTATTGAATTTTGCAGTTGCACTGACTGATAGATGACAATGTTTAAAAATCTGTGTAAACCAAGCAGACGAAAGTTTGTCCGTGTCATCGAAGCGGTTTAGTCATTAAAGAACAAACAACAGCATTACTGCAATCATGTCTTGTGCAAGTTTGCACAATATTTTTTGCCTTTCATATGTACCATACATGTATTTGTCATCACCACTGTATTTGAAACTTCCTAAAAAGCTTGTTGAAATGTGTAACATTACCTACCGAGTGACAAATTAGACAAACTGATGGTGATCTGTTTGAAGTGGATGAACATTTTTGAGAGGATGAAGATTTTTGGAGCTAGCAGTAAAGGCCATTTATTCATCTGCTCGGAGGCTACGCCCAGTTCTGGTTCTGGACTCGTTGGTACAATTTGCGAAACCTCTAAGGACCAGTTTGCTTTTCAACGGGCTCGAGAGCCACAACATTACATCACTGTATACGTCGATACGTGTTTTTGCTTTTTCCAGCAATGCTGTTGCCAACTTCAAACACTGACTACGTCGAGTTTATTTTTGGGTATCTGTCGAGGACCACAGTGCAAGGAGACAGTTTGTCTCGTCCACAGACCGCTGTTGTTTGTCTTCACTCCATTTCACATCCATGCCGAGGCTCTTCCGTTTCTTTTTTCAGATGACGGTCACAAAGTTTTAGTTGGTCTTGGTTGATCACAATGATCCCGTTCCCAGCCCCCGACATAAGCAGTTATTGCTTCTAGACCAGCCAATTGTTGGTGCCAGTCTGGAACCAGTTTTCCAGTTCATTTGCCGTCAAAATACAAAAGACTGGTTCAAGATTAGCGACTGACTTCGACCCGCCACAGTGGAGAAGGGTTAATTGAGGCTAAGGGAGATACCTCGTGGGGCCTTTAAGTACTCCGCCTTGTGGCTGCTTCTATTTTCCCCTTCAGGGTTTTGATGCGACATTAAGAATTGTAAGTCACCACCCTTAATAATCTCTTCTTTTTTTCCTCATTTCAGTAACACATCTCAAATGAAGCGATTACCCTGCGAGCCTTCTGCTCACTGCGACTGTTTCCCTGCGATATTATTCAATTACAAGACGGTGTCACAACAGTCACCGAGATGAAACTTCGTCGTTTTTCTTTGACTGTGGCTCACCAGCACTGTTTAACGAAGTAAATGAAAGCACGAGGACAGTTGCTGTTGTGAATATAAAGTCCAATGAGGCATGGGCTCATGGAGCGTTTTTAGATGTGTGATAAATGGGTACATTTCCAAGATTATGTCAAAACCTGGTGTATTGCTGGACCGTGTAAACGTTGGAGGGCTTTTAATTTGGAACTCGTACAGGAGTTCACTGCATTAGGTGTAGCTTTATTACTCACTGCGTGTCAGATATATTCTTGTTCGTAGAGCTGGCCCCGTTTGTGCGGTACAGCAGAAAACCTGAGCCGCGGGTCGCGACGGTAAGACTTTCGTTAAGGTCCTACGTGGACGATGAGTCCACCTTAACACTGACCTGCTCTGTGAGCCATCTGCACGCAGATGGCAATCTTACGATGCTCCTCTAGACAGAGACCAGTGATTCTCCTGGGCAACAGGCCTCCATCTGACCTGATGAACTGGCTGAGCAGCAAGACATCCTGCAAGGGGAAACAAGACAAGAGGGTCAACCGCTGTAAACGGCTTTCAACGTCATCTCTGACCATTTGGTCCACGGAGGCCTGTGAGCACTTTTACCGTGTAGTTGTACTTGTGCTGCAGGTTCCATCTATAGATTGGACACTTGGCTGCGGGATTTGGAGGCTCTGGTCCTGCTGGAATATCCAGGATTTTCCCCTCAATCTGACAGGAGGTAAATATCACAGCAGTTAGTCGAACAGTAAGATAGAAGCTTCTCATCAGATTGACCGAATATCATGAGCACATCAATAGCATTATAACACCATAAAAAAAAAAAGGGTCTGTCCAAAATAATAAATCGAGGCGATGGACGAATGTCACAAATGAAGTTTACAAAGAGTTGCATATGTGTTATTCTAACAACCAAAACAAACAAACAGGGAATATAATTTAAACGTTGCGGGTCACACCCCAGTTTTACTTACCGTCACAGTATTCCCATCTCGCTTCTCCACCACTGTGAACCAGAGATTATATATCATCAGGCTTCAATCATGAATGTCAGTTTAGCAGTTATGATTTTCATGAAATCCCATGCAAATATAATGAGGAGCAGGAAAACCAATAAAACTAACTCCGGTACGACACCCTTTCAACAATAGTATATTTGAATGCTGCTGTATTTAGTGACTTTGTGCCCTCACAGACAAAAAACACCAATTTTCTTCTTTTTTTTTGTATTCACAACAAAGACATTTTGGAGACATATATTGGATGCTGGGCTTTATGCAATGAAATGAGACGCCGTCTCACTGTCTTAAATTACTTCAGGGAAGTTGTTGTGATCTACCATTTAGGAGGGATGTCTCCACTCTCCATTACTTTACATATTTGTTATATTTTACAGCAAGATAGTTGAAAGGAAAGAAAAAAAAAGGAGTAATGTCCTTAGAGGAGAAAATGATTCATTCTTTGGGTTTCTTTTCAACCTCCTGGTAACTTCATACGTGTCCAATGTAAACTTGTATGTGGCCGGAAAATGATTTAAAGCAAACGAGAAGCATCAAGTGTGTGTGTGTGTGTGTGTGTGTGCGCGTGTGTGCGTGCGCATGCTGGCTATCACACTAACAAGGCTAAAAAAAAAAAAAAAAGAAAGTCGTAACGTTTGCAGAGTAGTCTCACCTTGACGAATCCCTCTGCTCTGGATGGTGAAAGCAGACAGCTGAGGAACATTTATCCTTTGTAGAGAACTCGCGTTGGTGCCTGTGGCGCCCAGTTTTAAGTCCGCAAACGAGGTCCAGACAGTCCTCCACACACCGCGGGCCGCCATGTTTAACGCCTGGCCTTCTCCTCCCCGCTTCCTGTCTGGCAATCTCGCGATAATAAAACAGCGACACCCTCGACGAAAAGCAGTTATTACAGCCAAGAGAAAGAAAACTTATCAGAAAGAAGTTTGACCGGAGTACACAAATCAACGTCAGTTGTGAGCATGTCCCTGTACGGATTTTGTTTTCATTTCAATACATGATCTATTTTGACTTCATAATGAAATTTTTGTTTTGGTCCAAGTAAATTAATTCATAGATTTATGAACTTTCATCAAAACTGTGGCCTCAAAAGATTTCAAAATATGAACCCAGATCTAAATCTAACTAATACAGTTACCCACAGAACACACTACAGCAGACATGTCAAACAAAACTAAACGCAAGAGGGAAAAGCAATGAAAACATGGCACGTTGAAATCCAGCCTACCAAATACAGGCCTACCAAAAACCTCCAGGGAAAAGTGACGGTGAAATGCAGCTCACAGAACCAGAGATGTTTTTTATAACCCAGATAAAGATTCAGGATAAAAACATGATTTATTTGTCTATGAGGAAGGAAGGGAGAAATTAAATCCTGCAATAAACTGCAGTATCCTTGGACAATTTTCATACTTTCAACTTGTGTTGCTTTTGTTGAGATTTTCGTAGATATGGGTCACTGTTCATACCACTATTCATACCATGCACATCAGATGAAAGCATGAGAGGCTCATACGGGAGCACATGCCAAGCTTTTCTAGCTGAAAGCAGACGATACAGGTAGACTCTTCATGCACTGATAAAGAGGAAGATAAGATGTTTGATGTTTGATAGTGTTATCAGGAGAAGACTATGCCTATGTCCAGTTGTCATGTTTATGTTTCCTGTTTTTTTAGGGTTTATCTCATAGATATATCTGTTTGCATAAAAGAGAGCTTTAGAAATCCTGAGTTGAGCTGCAGCAGGAGATCTGCTTACATAAGTCCTCATTTAAAGGTGCAATCTGTAAGATTTTTAGTTTAAAACATTCAAAAGTTGACTAAATTTAGTTGCAGAATATGAAAAAAATTGCAGCTTTGATGTTTGGTCAAGGACATCTGTGTATTGTGTTGCACAGATATCTATTGAAGTTACCATGCTCCATCTTGTACTACCACTGTGTGATAGTGAGTCACTGTAGCATCCAGTCTGCCCTCAATCCAACATGAATGGAAGAAGTAGCATAATATAACTTCTTATCAGAATAAAGGGAACAGTAAACAGTAAAAAGATGGCAGGAACTCTTGCGAAACTATACAACCAAAATAAGAGTTGGTGTTGCTTTCCACTGATGGAGACAGTACTTGGTGAGTAAAGGAATAAAGTTAGAGGCTGAACTTGCAACAATTCTGCAAAACTGGTACGTAAACAGCTGTAAATGCTGATGTTGGCTATGTAGCAATAGCTTATGAACGAATTACGTAACGTTACTGACAATGTTATCTGTACGTTGATATGGAGTTTAGAACAGTTATAATACCTTAATGTGACAAGCTTAATTAGATCATCATCTAGTTATACCAACTAAACGAAGGCAACGTCATGTACCAAACAAACCAGGCGTACTGGACAAATAAAAATGGACTGATAGTGCAAAAACGTACAGACAAACAGTCAAAATAGTGTTGATATTATGTGGTTTTGCTGTGACTGTTTTCTTGTTACTATGGTCTTGCTAAAACAAAGATAAGCAACATAAACTATGGGCTTAACCAATTGTAACTTTTTTAGTCGATGCACTGGTGTCCAGATGGGACTTAAGACTCACATATTGCACCTTTAACTTTCACCCCCCATTTTATTGAAACTGAAGCATGATAGATTTAGGTTGGTGAATGTCAAGAGGTTAAATTGCTACCATTTTCTTTTCACATTAACGGCAGGTGCATTTGGGAAGTTAAGAGCCAAGTAATGCAGCAGTGCACCAACAAAACATCAAACAATTGGCCTTGTAAATGTTTTATGAGGAAGCAAATGCATTCAATGTGTTTGTTGTCTTCAAGGATAGACATCATGAATTTTGATGAATAAAACAAATACAAACACAACTGTGATTTGTTTAAAAGAAAAACTCTGCAGGGCACCTTTAATGCCAAATATTTCTGGGACTATCTTGTGTGGTCCTGCAACAGGTGGCTAAGCATAGCTAATTGTAAATGAAACATGGTAAAGATAAGAAGGACATGTCAGAAACATGTTGTCCATCATGGCTCTGTGGTTTCAAGGGCAAAAATGTGAACAATTTCTCAAATGCCATCTAAATTGTGAAGGCTGAAAAAAAGCTGCACCCTGGGATGCAAATGGACTTCTGTGTTCGTCTCATCCACAGAGCAGAGAGCAGATAAATAGAGATTACGGTCACCCACGCTGCCACAAAGGACGCATTGTCTCAGTGATCAGGTCCCTCCGTCTGGGACACTTAAGTAGTCACATTCCTCGAGAGAAGCCCAAAAAATGTCATTTAAAGTGTCTGGCCACCTCCTCACCGGCTTTGATATTCAAATGAAACATGGCTCTGTACAAACAGGCGCCTCAGCTGAGGAAGAGGGGGGAGAGTAAATCAGATAGGATTTCCCTCAGATGAAAAGAACTTGTCTGACATTTTCACAGCGAGCACTGAGGGACCCTGAAGCAATGTTGGTTCGATGTCATGGTGGGAAGTTATTGCTGTGTGGAAAAGGTTAGCGTCTTCACCCCTGCTTTCCTGGATAAACTGCTGAAACGCAGCATGGAACGAGCAAATGAGATGAGACTGGAGTGAAGATGAGTGGGCACGGTCACATCCTACAAAAATAAATCCAAACCACCCCGCTGCATTCCCCTTTTATTGTCACACTGGTCCATTTGTTTTGCTTTTAATATTTTAGTGAAGGCTGAAGGGCCCCTGGTGATCGTTTCTTCTGAAGAGTCTAAACAAAAGAAGACCTGAAAGAGAGTCATAACAGCAATACCGTGGGATCTGAAGAGTAGAAGTTGAGGTGGCACTTTTAATCAAAATCACGAATTACAAAGTATGACTCTTGCGGTATGGTTTTCTCACTACTATGTGTTTCCTTAGATTTCTTGCAGGGACAGAATACCTCATTCCCATGCAGATGGTAACTGTGGATTTGCTGCATCCAAATTGATGGGCACAGTCTGGTATGCAATTAAGGCATAGCTGTCCCTAAGAGGCTTTCCTGGGTGATTAACTCGTAAGGCCTGTTGCATCCAAGGAAGTCAACTGGACACAATTAGCCTATTTCGATGGAAAGACTTTGGTTAAAGGCCCCCATTGCTGTAAAATGAGGTGAGAATAAAAGAAACCCACCAAAGTAGACAAATGGAAACAGAAACATAGTCTTCGTCAACCGGGGAGAGCAGATCAAGATCTGGATGGACACTCCTTTTTGATTTGGGGTAAAGCTTTCGTGCAAGTGACATGAATCTTTATCCTACCAAGTATCAACAAGCCCAAACCCCCCTCTTCTGTTTCACAGCCCTCTCATTCACTACCCTTCCAGTACTTATTTGGGCGTACGTGCTAAACGGCACTAGCTTCTTCAACAAATTCGCTGCTCTTTGAAGAGGCTCTTATCCCCGCTTTTCCTGCACTTGGCCCGCTAAGAGTGCCGCCTTCTATCCTCTCTCTCACACACACACATACTCCGCCTGCCCACAAATATACACACAAACACGATCACATGGCCCCCTGCATCTGTCGTTTTCATATATGCACAAACACTCTCTGTATGATGTGCAGTCTTTTCACACAGATCACATTGCCCGTGCTCCTTGGCTCCTGAGTGATCCTCTTCAACTGTTTGAAAACAGTTTGCATTCTTCTTCCTGCTGGGATGTCGTTTTTGTTTTAGTTTGGAACTGGTGCTGCACCTCCTGAGGTCCGGTCTCCTTTGGGTGAGTTGTGTTTGTCTGACCTTTTAAAGGGTCACCCCCAGCGGCTAACAACAAGGAAGTCAGTTAAAGCAGAGGGGGGACGAGGTCTAAGGAAAAAGAAGAGGCAACTGACTCGTTTTCCATCATCATCACGGCAGGACATTAAAAAACAGACAGGACTCTGACCTGGTATCCCTATTCCTCCATCTGTTTTGAATGAAAGAATCAAATTACACCTGTAGGACCACGAGCAAAAAAAAAAAAAAAAAAATGTAAACTGGTGATTCAGTCAAGCTTTGAAGAATGTTTTAATGTGATACAGGGATATCTCATGCTGTGCTGATTTGTGCAGCACTGCCTGGATAAGTTTCCCATCATGGCTGCCCCTGCTCTTAACTTCCTCCTTGTGCGAGTTGCCATGACGCCTGCAGCAGCATTCTCACATGGACCAGATGGTTTCCAGTCAGCTGCAGTCTTTTTTTTTTTTTTTTACTTAAAGGCTGTCTACAGGTGGTCATGTGACTTATGAGGTGACCATTGCTATTACAGGAACAGCCACTTCTATTCTCAGTTTGTTGGAGTCACATTTCATTCCATCTGATATTTGTCTTACACTGTAGATATACATATATTTTACTTTCATTTTGATCTATTCACTTGAGGCCTGCAATAAATAGGTTTGGCCGGGAACAGTGCATCATCTAAGTCGATAGGATATTCTAAAGTACACCTGATCAAAGTAAATCAAACAGTCACTCCTTTTTGCTCTGTTTTGGCCTCCACCAACTTGTTAGAGGAAATATCTGATTCGCTAGCGGCTAAGGCCACACTACGTTCAATACCTACTTCAAGGCTCCAACAAAGGGTACTTGATGCTGAAAGAGCTGTCTGCTGCTGCTGCATCAAAAATGATGAGAACTCTGAGAATTAACCAAACATTGAAGCTGCAGGCTGTGAAACCAAAACAATGAGCTCAAAGATGCTAAAAAGTTCTGTAGAGCTGAAGGGAATGGCAAAGTTGGATGTGCAAACCTATGATAGTTTTAGTTCTCAGCTGTCTTCCTTTTATAAACAATCTTTGTTTGTGAAGTGTGTTGCCATGGCGCTTTTTGAGTAAACTGTTGTAGCCAAACAAACTTCTTGCTGATGTGTGGTACTTCAGACCGGGTGTTTTGGCCCACTCTCCATGGAGTGAGTTATTGACAGTTCCATTTCCAACTTTCCAGAACACTGGTCTGGACATTTCATCACAGTCATTCTTATCTCAGCATGGCCTCCACATGTGCCACTCTTTCATCAAACTCAGTTGTGAAACCACATATTTAACGTGGCCTTGCGTATTGACAACGCCATGCCTACATCACATAACTTAATAGTGCCGTATATTTCACACAAAAAGTAACCAGGCTTCCCCGCACTGCTTGCAATCTTTCAAAAACACAAAACACAAAAAGGTTTGTTGCAGTTTAAAAGTTGATACTTTGCTGAAGTAATGCTGCTTGTATCCCTCCTTTACATGAGCCACACCTGGCTTGTAAAGAAATTCACTGTGACACAAGGTCACTGCAGCCTTTTCTTCACCCTCATTAGTCCGTCTCCTTTTCTGTGAGTGAAGGTATTGGATGGTATAGAATGCACAGAAAGCAGGATGGATTGTGGACAGGTGGAGCCCAGCAGGGGGCAGTGGTGATTGTCAGGTGAAGCTTTGCTCCGCTGTTTGACTGCCTCCAAACCTTCTCTACACTGCAGCAGTCAGTCAGTCAGTGAGTAAGACCGTGAGGATTAAATAATAAAACACACCTAAGTGGCTTTTTTCACAACCTACAGACATAGTAGGTTATTATTACATCTTGGGCAGTAAAGATACTGCATGGCATTTTACTGTTGGCTATATACAGTAAACTTTGAAATAAACTCTCAAATGTTAAGGGAGGAAAAAATGAGAAAAACTGGATGCACTTTGTAATTGTAATAAAAATAGACAATGATATGTCCTTCAGCAAAATGAATTTCAGCCGAAGGAACCTCTCTTCCACCACTGAGACATGTTATGTGGGCTCCCTGATGGGGAACATGACCTCTGTCCCTTGTTCTCTTCCTTTCCCAGTTGGGGGTCATTCATGAAAACAACTTGAGACTGGCTTTTTTTCTTATTTTTACAACTGCCTTTTTTTGTTGTATTTTTAACACCATGTCCAATACATCTTATCCTCTGAATGAGAATGTAAAAACTCTACTTTCTCTGTGTGTGTTTGTGTGTGTGTGTGTGTGTGTGTGTGTGTGTGTGTGTGTGTGTGTGTGTGTGTGTGTGTGTGTGTGTGTGTGTGTGTGTGTGTGTGTGTGTGTGTGCGCGCGTGCGTGTGTTCAGTCTGCCTTGCCCTAGTCAGAAGAAGTTGTACAGTGAACAGCCATCAGTCAAGAGTTTCTCCAACCTTTATGCATGGGTCTTAATGAGGAGACATTCAGGCAAACAAAAAGACATGATGCAACAAAAGAATGGACGCTGAAAAGAGGCAAACCTGAAGTCCTTCCATCTCCATTCACTCGTATGTTAAAAGGACTGGGCAGTCAAACACAAGGCAAACTCTCCAGTAAAATTCCATCGCTGGCAAACACAGGACTGAGAACAGTCAGAGAGGAAGAGCTACTTTTTTCTTTTTTTTCCCAAGTACTGCTTTGTCATCAAGTGGAAGGGCACTCACATGTTTAATTATTTCCATTCACATCAAATAATGCTATTTAAAAGAGAACTACATGTGTATTTTTACCTCTGTAGTAACCTGTTGGTCAGATTTTATAACTCAGCAGGTGCCGTATTTAAGTTTGAAGTAAATTCTCATCTATAACCAGATGATAATCTGACTGATTGAGTCTTGTTTCAAATTGAGACTGTATCTTTAATGGAGCTTGTAGAAAACAAGTGTCAATTAAAGATATAACTAATAATTAAAATTCCCTTTATTTCTGCAAATTCTCAGAAATTAGAGTCATAAATTGGAATTATCGTACTTCATACGAATGTCTATACTGTTATTGAAATACAACATTATTGTACACCTGGTAACACTGCTCTCAATGGACTGATATGCCCTGCTGTTTGAAGGTCATGTGACCAATGGAGACAGCCAGATATGTGGAATGCAAATTTTTGGTAGCCTTTACCAGTTTGTCTCCTTGTAGTGAAGAACAGAAATGTACTGCCCTAGAAAAGTAAAAGTAGTGTTTTTTAACCATGTTTAGTTTTGACAAATTGTACTTTTGTGTTACCTCCAAGCAGCAACCGACCATGATGTCACTCTCAGGTTTGTGAATTACCAAAATTCCCTCGGGTTTGACTTTTTAGTTGTTGACATGTTTTTGTTTTGTTTTTTGCCAAAAATGCCCATATTTGGATGAGCTGTGGAGTAGCGAGTGGTGAATCTGACACGATCTGACTAAGAACCCAAGGACACTATGCACCAGCCCACCTATTGCAAAAAAGATGACTGCACTCCAGTCCTGTCAATCAAACCAGACCAAACATGCCTCACTTTGAGGCCCAAAATCTAATTCATTATAGAATTATTTTCACAGGGAAAACCAGAACACTGATCATAGGGAGACACCACATTGACTTGTGAAAAAGCTTTATTGACTTTGTATTTAATGAGAGAAATTGAGTGTGAGTATTTTGGAGCCAGAGCATTTTTGCAGCCAGCCCCTAGTGTCCCGCGGTGGTATTGCAGTTAAAGGCACTTCTGCATTGGCCTCACTTGTCAGACCGGGAAGCTACCTCCACTTTTATATACAGCCTATGGTTACCTAACAATACGTTTTGCATTACCTTGCAAGACTTTTGCATTACCTCACAATAACATTCACATTTCCTCAGACCCATAGAGAAAAGCTGAGCTCTGCTATGAAACAGGATCATGTATTATAGTAGGCAACCACCGTTTGTGTCTACAGCCAGAGTCAGAGCACCTTCCGCTGTGGCTGCATCCCTACAGTTAAAGGGAAAACTACAGGAGCTGGTTCACTAGCTCTCTCACTAACCGCTGCAGAGACAGAGTGTATCTGTGATGATAACTGCAGCCTTGAGGCGACACAGCTGTCACTGTGACTGGCTGTGCAGCGACGGTTCCTCTGGCTGAGTTACTGTTTTCCTGAACTCCTCCAGTGTGTTGGTAACATATCTGTCATAGAAGCAGTGAGTTCAATAGTAACAGCTGCACATATCCACAACACCGTCGACGGAACCACAGCAGCAGCCAAAGTCTGAACAATAACCGTATCCAGCCACAGCTTCACCCGTCAGCAGGCAGAGCAGCTGCAGCTGTGCTCACAACCAGCAGCTGGATACTTTCAGAGTTTAGCTTTTTAAAATGAGTAAGGAGCATTAAATGCATCACGTTAAGTGTCACATCATCTCTCCTTTCTGTATCTGCAGAGTGTCTCCATTAACTGGGAGTGTGCTACAACCGGATAGAACCAACACACCCGCTGTTCATATGGATCAGAAGGAATGTAACGTGAGGCAGCACAAAAGTAGTCCTCCACAAAAAGTCTCTTTAAATTTGGGATTTGAAGCGTGCTCCTATTTTCAAATAGTACAATGATTATGAGAGAAACAGGCATCCTTATTGTCAGACTGTAAATGCCACCATGAACAGCGATATAAAATTCAGGGGAGTGACTTTTGAGTACAGCTTGGAGTGAGATTTATATCCCTGGGATCACCTCATATCGATAAACTTTTACAGCCTGTGATGGTGAAATCATTGTTCAATCCTCTGTATATTTTCTTGACACTTGCGTATACTGTGTGAGAAATAAACCTTAACTTATTAAATATAGGCCTATGAGCAGCCAATTTTGTTCTCTGAGCCAATATCATTTGCTGTCATTGACAGATTACAGATTTTTTTTTTTTCTTTTCAATGACTCCTTTCATATTTATTATGACCATTTGAGTTCATTTGTATTGTGTGTAAATGATTCTCTGAGAGCAGCAGCACTCAACAAATGCCAGGTAAATCAAATGGATCAGGCCTACTTGTTATTTGCGTATCTGAACCTTTAAGCTTTTGTCCACAAGTATTAGCGTTGGTATCGGGGACACCAGCCTGAGTTGTAATGGATCAAAAGGAAATCAGTGCTGTTGCACATCACGATCATAAACTCTGTCATTGCGGGCAATCGCAGTTCTCTAGGCACTGACCTTTACACACTCACTATGATTTATATATTAAAACTTTAAGGACTCCACAGTTTAGTTTTTGAACATATAATAATCCCCCTTAAAATGTAATAAGTCTTTGAATATGTTGTTTCTGGCTAATCTAGTTGAGAGTCTCCCAAACTGAACTGGATGATAAACCTTTGGCGTTTCACTTCTTGTTTTGGTCTCGGGATAAAACCTTTAATATAACTATCTACTCATTACAAAATCATAGTGCAACAATAATACATGTAGGGAAGAGTCATTAAGCCTCAATTATGTTCATTACACAGCAACATCTGGCTACAGTTTGGTAGCATTATAGGTAATATTATCTAGTAAGTAAGTCTGTATCAGCTAAACCCCATGTGTGTGTTTTACAACTTTTTATTTGTTAAACACAAATTACCTTATTTCTTTGATCAAAAATGATATAATCTCTGTTTATTGTTTTAAAAAAATAGCCTGCTTTGATAAACCATGATTACACTCAGATGAGTGCATCTGCAGTGTACATAGTTTCCAAACAAAGTACTCTATTTGTGTGTGTCACTGGTTTGCTATCTGTTTTGGATGCATTAAACACAAATATTTCACAATATTTGGCTTTAAATTTGAGACAAAATTTGTGTACCTTGGCCCACCTTAAAGTGATAATCATTAGGGGATGTTTTGTTGAAAACTGTACTGTAGATCACATCTTTTTTTACTTTCAGATCATAACATCTTTGAGGTTGACGATGAGGTTTGGATCGAGGCGTTTGGATCACAAATTTCCAAATTGTTGTCCAGATGGTTAACATTTCTGAAACCTTTTTATTTTAATCATATGCTGTATATTTATTGTTTGAATTGGATTGTTCTGTGGGTTCTTGCGCTGCTGCTGGTTCAGCAGACCTTAGTTCTTCTGTTGCCAACTCAATGTAATGCTAATACAGTTAAAACATAGCAAAGTCAGTGATGGTTGTGCTATATGCTTTCACAACTTTTCTATACAGTATTTTATGATTGATTATCTGTTATAATCTCTTGATGCCAACAAAGACATCAAATTCAGATTTAGGGGATTAAACCATTTTCTGTTTCTTTAATTTTTTATTGGATTTATTTGTTCCTACAAAAAAGGCAGACTCTTAAACATCTGGCTGACTTAGAGATAAAACATGAATTCCCATAACAGAAAATCAGGCAATGAAATGCTGTCCAAGGGAAGAACTTGGAAAAAGAACAAGTTAGTGTTATGATTAATAAATTCCCTACAGAGCACTAGAATCACAGTGATGATTAAAAGAAATCTTCGGGATCTCAAGATCTGTAAACAGACATGGAGGATTTGCATCAGAGAGCTTAGAGGAAGGTGTCAACTGTATATAAAACATGAAAATCTAATTAGATTTGATTGGATCACACATTTTGCGTTCATCCCATGCTGTTGGCTGCAGAGATTCAGACTTCCTTTCCCCCACTGAAATGGTTGTTTAGAAAAAAAAAACTCTCCAACTGGCAGGAGCCCATTTACAAATGTGGGATGTTTTCTCTTTGTTATGGTGAGCACAATGATCCCAACCACCGGGCGCTCACAAGGGACCGTCATGGGCCGTGATGTCGGAAAGAAAGAAAGGGATTAAAGACAAGTGAACAGCGAGAAAACACAGAAACACAGTAAAGTACCAGAAGAACAAACACAAAATCCTCTCAGATGATTCAAGTCTCTTTATGTGTGGTAAATACCCTGTTGTCAGAGTCTCCCCACATGCTCGTACAGAAGGAAAAAAAAAAAGACACAAGCATCAAAGAGCCTGTACCCTCATGCATCCTACGTTTGTGTTTTATGTGCTCTTTTATGTTTTTGACCCCGCAGCTGTTGGAGAGATGGCAGACAGTCTACCTGGCTTTTTCTAGCCAATGTAATCAGGGTGATCTTTTCCCTATCCATTTAACCGTCTGTACACATAGAAATCATAGAAATTACACAAAGGAAAGTTATCATACTAGGGAAACTTAGTCTGAATCACACAAAGAGAAAACTGTTAAAATGGGACAAAGGCTGGGTTGTACAAAAAAAAAAGTGGTTTGGACAATCTGTTGTCCATCAAATCAAAACTAATCCAAACAGCCATAATAAAAATACTGACAACTTGCCCTCAATCTAAACAGCAACTCTCAGTCACCTCCGAGCCACGTGTTGGCTGTTTTGTCCTTGAATTAGCATTGGAACGAAACGGCAGCCAACAAGTGTCCAATTACTTTAAATCCTTGCAATCTGGGCACTGCATGTTAAAAGCTATATATCTTACAATACTGATGGGAACTTAATTAAATTTAAGCTGAGACATCAATGCAGTATCCATTATATCATTTCAAATTAAATGTGCTGACAAACAGAACGAATAATATGTAACTAGTCTAAGCATGTACAGTACAGTTTCCATGATGATTGAAGAGTTCTCCTTGCATTGTCTACTCCACCTGTTAGATGTTAGGGAGATCCATCTGTTGTTGGTTTAAGTGTTCTGTATGATTTAGTCACTACTGTAGTTCATCTATGACGGATCCCCAGGAAATCTGAAGATATTTGATCAGAGGAAGATCTCTTTGAAAGTTCAAAAAGAACTCCGATCCATACAGAGACAAACTTTAAATGAAAGCCACGCAAAAAACGTGTTACTAATACAGTCAGAAACAGCCAGAGACACTTATGTATGGACATAAATGCATTGATTTCCTAGGTTTACATCCCTGTGGACTTTCTTGATGATGGGCCTCTATTTTCCATATTTTTCTTGGCAAAAATGTGTAGAACCAAAGGAGCACTCAGAGAGCACAGCCCTCCTCCAAGGCCAATAGTCCACTCCTCCATGATACGCAAAACTACAACTGCAACCACTACATACGTCTGGATATATTTCCAAAACTATTAGAGTGATGTGCTTCACATCTCAGCTGGTTCTCCCCAATAGAAACCACTGGCATCGAGAGCTCATAACAACTGCTTGCTGTATTAACTTTGAGCAAGTACATCTGTATCCCAGAAGATGACTTTTAACCATGAATATGTATGGTGATACAGAGTAATCGTATTTCTAGGATGGCCTATGTTTTGTCACCATTGAAATTAACTACCATCTATTGGATTTTAAGTAGACCAGATGCCCTGTCTCATAATGCTTTTGAAAGTGACAAGTTATTTGCAGAGCCACCAGGGGATTCAAATCCGCTCCAAAATTGAATAGGTTCTTTCTCAAGTTTTATGAAAATTGGGCTGGTAGTTTTTCTGTAATCCTGCTGACAAACAAACAAACCAAAAACATAACTTCCGTGACAGAGTTAATTTGAGATAAGAATAGAATAAATTGGTAAAATGATTCAAATACACCTGTTTGATTTACATTATATGAACTTTAAATTGATAAAAAGAAAATGCAAAACTTAAAGGAATGGTTTGAAATCATCTTAGTATTAAACACGAAGATTGATTTCAAGCATGTTTGTATAGTACGTATGAAGCTCCTGACAACAGTTGGTTAGTTTAGCTTAACATAAAGCCAAAAGAAAAGAAAAAAAAAATCCACCAAGCACCTCTAAAGCTCACCAATTTATAACTAATTAACATGTTACAGTAACTCCAGGTGGTTGGTACCCACAAAGAAGGAAGTTACCCGTCAAATTGTAATTTTTTTAGGCACTGATGTATAGATGTTGTTAATTTTGGACAGAGCCAAAGGCCAGTTGAACAAATCTTGATACTAAACTAATCTAACCAGCTGGCAACAGCTTACTCTACAGACATGAGAGTGGTATTGCTCTACTCAACTCTCAGCAACACAGCCTCAAAGTGAACTTCCCAAAAATGTCAAACATTTTTTTGTGAGACTGACATGCAACTACACAGCATTTATGATAGAGTCTTGCTCATTATTGCATTATGTTTAGCTTTGTCCACTGCAATTTGACAGTATGATCACTACCTGGACCTCATATATCCCGGTCAAAACAAACAAAAAAACCCTAAAAAGCTTCCCCCTGCAGCTGAAATGTGGCTCTGATTATTGGACCTGTATGCTGAATGAGTTGGAGGGTAAACCTTGGGAGGCACACGATAATATGAAACAGATATACTATATCTTTAACACAATTTTCCACACTTCCAAGGAAGACATGCCGTTGTCGTTACTTTTTTATGATGTTGAACGTGTCATTAAAAAAATTAATGGAGAACTATCACCTTAAGGATGTAGTTCATATTTTAATCAAAGACTGGATGTAATATAAAATAGATTGAGTTGATTGTGGTTATTGATTATGTTTGAACACTTACAATTGAATATCTTTTATAAAGCCCTTTGAGGCAGACATGTTGGTTTATAAATTCAATTCAATTCAATGAAAACTTGAAATGACCTGGCTGTGTTAATTAAAATGCACCCTTGGTGCAGAACATCTGCCTTGCTTGGTCTGTTTTTGGTCACAATCAGCCCCATCTGACAGGCTGTTTCTACACAGCTCTGCAGCACAATTTGTGCTGAAGACACAGACAACCTAATCTGACCATATACAGTATATAAGAGTGGTCTCTGAACATTTCCCCCAGGACTTCTGCCAGACTACAATCACCCTGACTGCCAGTCAAACGGAAGACTCCCGCCGTCGGTCCCTTGAAATGACTGTTTGTTAGTCATGTTTGTGTTTTCAAACAGATTTTCTCCAGACACACTGAAACAGAACAGCTTCAATCTGAAGTTTTACAATAGCCAAACTACTTGTAATGTGTTTATACAGCTCATACGATGGCCTGTTAGCAGCACTACAACCAGTTATCTTTTGTCCCACACAGGGGTATAGTTTTCTTACCTCATTCACAAGATATGGCTGAATCCCAGCAGTGAGCTAAAGGATAATGAAAATCACAATAACCTATATCCCCATTGACTATTATTAAGACAGGCACGCAAGAATGTTTTTGTTGTATTAAATCAGTATTATTAAATCGGTTTGGGACGTAGTAAAAGTTTAGAGGGACCTCAGGGCCCACATCTAGGGACCTTTACAGTCTGCCTTTAAACATGGACGTCAAAGAGCATGCATAGGTCTGTGATCTTTTCATCCGGACAGGGGATCCTGGTGAATCCGCTCCAAGCAGAGTATGCCTCGCTGGACTGGGGCCCTGCTGGAAATTAAATTACCTCTTTTTCAGGGAGGCATGGTGGTCACATTTAAAAAAAACAGTAAGATAATATTACTTTTTAGATAGCTAAAGATAACGTTGATTAATGGACACACGCTCCCTTTGGCTGTTGTAGTGCGTTTTGTTAAACATCAGTTTGCATTACATGCTCACTGAAACACACTGAAGGGATATTTTGTCTGCATGGAGTAGAACGGAAAATATATTTTTCATGGCTGTTGCTCTAACTTCACGCCTGTTGCACAGCGCTGACTGTTTGACCCCTTTAAATCACACAACTCTATTCTTTTCCCAAAATACATGTACTGTATATTAATGTGCAGTCATCCGTCAAGTTTGTATTCCGTGTCGACAGTTGCATTGTCAAAACTGATTTGGGGATCTTTATCTAAAATTAATTGCTGTTGGGGGAGCCATAGGACTACGTTGTTTCTTGGAAAAAGTAATCTTATTATGGTTGCCATGTTTTTAGCCACAGTAGCCGCACAGCTCGTGGAATTAACAACTATTTGATGGAATGTCATGACATAAATGAAGGAGAGGACGAATCTTAAAATGAATATGGTGATCAACTGACTTTTCTTCCTTGTTCCTACAGTGGTAAGTTTACATACAATAGTCAGTGATGTATACAAGCTATAATCATGCTACTTTCAACAGTTGTCCTGGATCACACATCTAACTGTTGTCTGATTTCCGTCACAATACATTCCTGCAAACATTTCACAATAAAAGCATCGTTAAGAAACAGATTCTGGTGAACTCTGGCAGAACTACACCCAGGACAGTTATAAAGTGGGTATGGAAAGTATTCAGACCCCTTTACATTTTTCACTCTTTGTTTCATTGCAGCCATTTGCTAAAATCAAAAAAGTTCATTTTATTTCTCATTAATGTACACTCAGCACCCCATCTTGACAGAAAAAAACAAATGTAGAAATTTGTGCAAATTTATTAAAAAAGAAAAACTGAAATATCACATGGTCATAAGTATTCAGACCCTTTGCTGTGACGCTCATATTTAACTCACATGCTGTCCATTTCTTCTGATCCTCCTTGAGATGGTTCTACTCCTTCATTGGAGTCCAGCTGTGTTTAATTAAACTGATTGGACTTGATTAGGAAAGGCACACACCTGTCTATATAAGACCTTACAGCTCACAGTGCATGTCAGAGCAAATGAGAATCATGAGGTCGAAGGAACTGTCCAAGGAGCTCAGAGACAGAATTGTGGCAAGGCACAGATCTGGCCAAGGTTACAAAATAATTTCTGCAGCACTCAAGGTTCCTAAGAGCACAGTGGCCTCCATAATCCTTAAATGGAAGAAGTTTGGGACGACCAGAACTCTTCCTAGACCTGGCCGTCCAGCCAAACTGAGCAATTGTGGGAGAAGAGCCTTGGTGAGAGAGGTAAAGAAGAACCCAAAGATGACTGTGGCTGAGCTCCAGAGATGCAGTAGGGAGATGGGAGAAAGTTCCACAAAGTCAACTATCACTGCAGCCCTCCACCAGTCGGGGCTTTATGGCAGAGTGGCCCGACGGAAGCCTCTCCTCAGTGCAAGACATATGAAAGCCCGCATAGAGTTTGCCAAAAAAACACATGAAGGACTCCCAGACTATGAGAAATAAGATTCTCTGGTCTGATGAGACCAAGATTGAACTTTTTGGCGTTAATTCTAAGCAGTATGTGTGGAGAAAACCAGGCACTGCTCATCACCTGCCCAATACAATCCCAACAGTGAAACATGGTGGTGGCAGCATCATGCTATGGGGGTGTTTTTCAGCTGCAGGGACAGGACGACTGGTTGCAATTGAAGGAAAGATGAATGCGGCCAAGTACAGAGATATCCTGGAAGAAAACCTCTTCCAGAGTGCTCTGGACCTCAGACTGGGCCAAAGGTTCACCTTCCAACAAGACAATGACCCTAAGCACACAGCTAAAATAACAAAGGAGTGGCTTCGGAACAACTCTGTGACCATTCTTGACTGGCCCAGCCAGAGCCCTGACCTAAACCCAATTGAGCATCTCTGGAGAGACCTGAAAATGGCTGTCCACCAACGTTCACCATCCAACCTGATGGAACTGGAGAGGATCTGCAAGGAAGAATGGCAGAGGATCTCCAAATCCAGGTGTGAAAAGCTTGTTGCATCATTCCCAAGAAGACTCATGGCTGTACTAGCTCAAAAGGGTGCTTCTACTCAATACTGAGAAAAGGGTCTGAATACTTATGACCATGTGATATTTCAGTTTTTCTTTTTTAATAAATTTGCACAAATTTCTACATTTCTGTTTTTTTCTGTCAAGATGGGGTGCTGAGTGTACATTAATGAGAAATAAAATGAACTTTTTTGATTTTAGCAAATGGCTGCAATGAAACAAAGAGTGACAAATTTAAAGAGGTCTGAATACTTTCCGTACCCACTGTATATTAAAATGTGTATGCTGAGTAGGCTATGTGTAGTTCATATATTTCATTATTGACAAAATGGCCTTTTTTAAAATTCTAAATCTTGTACTTCAAACTCTTTCAATGAGCACAACACAAGACCCAATTGAAATACAGAAAAAAAATCTTGTCTTGGCCGAGCTAACCTTTGGATAAACAGTGAATTGTCTTCAATCAAAATAACTGTCCAGTGATTTGGATTCTTCAGACATCAAACCAGCTGGAGTGGTAGCTTCTAGGAAAATGGCTCGTAAAACTAAATAGGCGTGGAAGAAAATTCTAGTTCATTTTTAACATTTGATCTTCCTTGTTAATTCAACACACAACTAAACTGTGTTCGTCTTGAACTGACTCATATCTTGAACCATTTCTTTTGATTTACTGGCCCACACAGCTTGGTTTCTTGTGTGTTTAGTAGTGAGGAAGCACTACAGATTGTATGAGTGATATCCTGATCCCCTGGCCAAGAAGCATTAGCACAGCCATTTACTCTCATTATGGAAGAGTCATTTGGAAATGTCATAACCACATCAAGGCAAAACTTCTTTTGCTCTGAAGCTACAAAGATAGTTTTATGTCCAGACATTAAATCCAGTTAAATTGTGGATTTAACTGGTTAATGTTTTCTTGTTTGGAGCTAATTTGCCATTTGTCTGATTATTGGAACTCTTTTCCCTTCTTTCCATTACTAAATGTTACACAGGGAATCGTTGGAAAGCAAGACGACACTGTGTCTGAAAAACAAGCTGTGATGTGAAAAAGATGCCATAAATCATGCTTCAGCAGAATGAGAAAAAATGTCTTTCATGTGCCTCAACTGTCAGAAGTGGTGTTGTGGCATGTTTCAGCTGTTTTTGTTTTTCTTAGGGGTCCCAAGTACGCATTGGTTAAAAACTCTTGACAATGACATATAAGAGGAGGATTCTTCAAAGTCATCGCTCTCGTCTTCTTTCGGGTCTCCATGCCTTTCATTCTTGTCCTCTCAAATATCCCTGAACAAACGACAGAGAGAAGGAATGACCCGTAACCAATGGAGCTTCTGAGGTATCCAGCGGTTTCCTCGTTCCATCTGTTAATCAACACATCTCAGCTAATTCAGACACAACAAAATGGAACTTAACCCACACAGTGACATCTCACCTCAGCATACAAGACCAGAGCAAGAATAATTAAGCATTTCTTTTTTTAATATCCTGACATTCATTTTTATAGTTCTTTTGCTAAAAGACTGATCTTTAATTTACAGTCTCTGTTAAGTTAGACAAAGAGCGTGTAATTCATAAATAAGATGAAGAAACCTCCTCAGATGAGACTGTTTGTGTATGGCCTCTGGAAAAGATAAATTATTTACTTTCAGTCTGAGCAGGAGAGGTCACCAATTCTCCGGTGCAGCACTCTATGAAAAGTTTTCTTAACCCATAAACAACGCAGTTTATTGTAATTTTCAACAATGTCTGGCCAGCTGCCTCTTGGCGATTCTGCCCACGATGTATTTATTTCCTGTCAGATGCTCTTCCTAATAATTCTGTCATTCCCTGCGGTCCCACCACCCAGACTGCAGAGATCCCCATTTCTTTCACCTCTGGCCCCCTGCTTCATCCCTGGAGGCAGTGACAGCTTCTTTCCTCTCCTGTACTCACCCCACTGTATTCTCCTTCTTCCACTGTTCCACTCTTTCTTCTCAGCACTTATTTTCCCAACTTGCTGCTGCACCTACTTCGTCCACACCCTTTACTCTCAGCTGACTCGCACATCTGGGAAAGGTTAAGGGAGTAAAATGTTTTGGCTTTGTGGTCATTGAGGTTGAGATGCTTCATAAAGTCATGCAATGTAAGACCTCCATTCTCATCCTGAGACAAAGTCAGATTCATTAACTTTTGAAATATCATCTCTCAGAAAAATGTCACTTCAAGCTCCAGTGGAGCCACAGATTAACTGGTGATCTTATTACAGGAATCTTGTAGTGGAGTCAGGTCAATTTGTCCAGTAATCCTACCATTAACCCTATTGAAGTGTATTTGTCAGTTTTTCAAGGCTCAATGAAATGTAACCATCAGGTTAGGAATTTAGAGGAAGTCAGAAGCATACTGCAGGTAAGAAACGAACTTCCACAGACTGAAACTTAAAAGGCTGGGTGCATGAACAAGTTGTAGTTTTTCACATGAAGAAACTGTGATTTGATAATATAAAAACATGAATGGGAAGAATTTTTCGGTTGCTTTTTGCAATATCAAAACACAGTTTGACCGCATTAGTCTTTACATGTATATTGTTTTGTCTGATTTTTAACAAATTGTAATTAATAGTCACATGTTGATGAATCTGTTATGATTTTTTGCATCCTTAAAATGTGGTTAAGATGAATTTTTCTGAGTTACTTGTATCCCTCTCCCCTGACATGTATGTGTGTGGTTGTGCACCCGAATGTGTAATACAGCTGTCAGCCCACTACAGGATATTGTGTCAGTGTTACGTTTTGTCTCACCTCAGCGTGAAAAATAAGGCACATTAAGTTTTCAGCTTCAGGAAAAAAAATCCATGGTTTGGGTTAAATGATACATGGTCAAAATTTGGTTAGGGTTAGGCACAAAAATGACTTGCTTCGGGTTAGGAAAAGATCGGGGTTTGGCTTAAAATGAGTAATTTTATCTTAGTAACTACATTACGTAAACGTAAATTATTTAAAGTATGTTATGGAAGTTAAATATGTTACTTTATGTTGGCAACCTACATATGTTACTTGGAAGAAATCGCCATTCACTTTTGCTTACTCACGGACTAAAAAACACCAGTTTTCTATCACTCTTTGTACCCCTGGGAATAACAACAAGCTGGTCATGCATATGTGTCATTTTTATGCCCAAGCAATGAAAACATTACACTGACATGATATCAGTGGTGTCAGTGGACTGACAGGTGAATTACATGATTTGGCTGGTTTGTGTGTAAGCGTTTGTCTCAGTTGGGTTTTGAGGATAGATTTTTGTTCAGTCTAAGCGCTAGTATGAATAAGATGTTGCTAAAAAATATATATATTTTTTTTCTTTTAAAAAGAAGGTACATTTTTAGGTTTTAGGTTCAAGGCAAAAGTGTTTGTCATATGATATAGTCAGACGCAGCCCCTCTATGTGAAGGAGAGACTGTTGCATACACTGTTCAACAATCCAAGAAGCTCATATTTTGAAGCATCGTGACACTTTATATAGTTTGGGAAAAGCAGTTATTTGCTTTGTTTCCAAGTGTTAGATGAGAAGCTCGATACCACTCTTATGTATATTTTTTAAATAAAAAGCTCTGGCCAGCAAGCCGTTACCTTGGCTTCTGACAAAGGTTAAAAAAAGAAGAAAAAAAAGAAACATCTGCCTACAAGCACCTCTTCAGTCCAACATTTATGGTGATGACAAAGACTTTAGGAAGTCGTTTCTCCCATTTTGGGTTTTGGACGTCATATGAGATACGTGAATTTAGCTGTTTGCCAGTTTCAGTCTTTGTGCTTAGTAAAGCTAACCATCTCTTGGCTGCATATTTATATTTAACATACAAATGTAAAATTGCTATCAATGTTCTCATCTAACTCTTGCAAAGACAGTAAATAAGCATATTTCCCAAGTTGTCGAGCTATTGCTGTAATTTCAGGTGAAATGCACTTAATACGAGAGAATTGAGGCTTGGACTAAGATTAGAAAATTAGTTTATTAGCACATTTGTGTACTCTTGGGTTGAGAGTAAGAAGAGGAGAGAGGTTATGACCCCCGGCACACCTGGCATTGACATCCATCCCAGGAGATCGGATCACAAGTGGTCAGCTAAAAGTACAGGTGGGAACGCACCCAGGACACATTGAGGTCCAGTCTGCTCAGCCGTTCTTTCAGCAGTGTGAAGCCAAATGTGTCCTGGGCCACACTGAAGGACCAACTACTCAACTGATGTCCTCTTTGTAAGCAATAGAAACAGTGAATATAGCTCTCTGTCATATTTATGTGTTCGTACCTGACCAAGTGCTTCCGAGCTTTACCAACACATTACAACAGGTTCGATTGTATTGGATTTTTTTTTTCCTCCACTCAAACAGTTTTTAATCTTGAAGATCTCCTCAGGCTCTTCTTTTATTTTATTTACTTATTTATTTGTTACCTGAAAAAATATCCTGCATGATTCAGCTAAATTCTTTAGAAAGAAGAGATTTACCTTAAAACTCATGGCTATAAAGCAGCTCTGTAATCCTTAAAAACACAAGACTTGTTTCACCTGAGGCTCCTAAGGGTTTAGCTTCTTTTTTTTTTTTTTTTAGTTTACCTCATCTGTAT
The DNA here is from genome assembly GCF_029030835.1 of Brachyistius frenatus. NCBI lineage: Eukaryota > Metazoa > Chordata > Actinopteri > Embiotocidae > Brachyistius > Brachyistius frenatus. Next base: position 92,435 of record NW_027210946.1, read on the forward strand.
TTTGGACAAACATCAGACCAAGAGCCACCGCTACCCTGCACAGTTCATTTATCCACCGCAGCGCAGAGCCTGACCCACTTGAATAATACCAAATTTGGACCTCTGAAGGGCGGACAAATCAGCGACCGGTGCGGGTTCCTACGTGCAATGACAATGACGAAGTTCCAACAATGGCGGCAGTGGTAGAGTGTAAGCACACAACATATGGTGTATGGTGGTAAATGATGATTGGTTGAAGGCTGCTGCAACAGTTTCAAAATCAGTGAATGAAAACGATTCTCCGTGGAGCATAGCTCCAGATGCATGTATTCAAGCAATTAATTTAGGTCTGGGAACACCAGGCTAACCCTAAATAGGGGTAGGCTACAAACTGCCAAGTGAAGTTTATGACTAGAAAGGGTACTTAGAAGGTGTGGCAAGGACCTCCAGGTGAGCCTTACCTGGCTGAAAATAAAGGACCACCTCAGACGAAATTAAGATGTGATACTTAGCAGACCGTCCTGAGGCTGCTGAGCACATCTGGTTAGAGTGCTGCTTAAAAGAAACTGTTAAATCCATTATCATCATAGTATCTTAAATTACAGCCAGAGAACAAGAAAAAACAGCTGTGAGAGTGATAACCTGTGAGAAAACTCACACTGACGTACACTGACACAGACCAGCAGCTTTACAGGGTGAGAGATTGACTACCTGTTGTAAAATATTATCAGGAAGAGTGTGTTGCTATGTCAGTCTGAGTGTAATGCAACCCTAATGTCACAAGGCATGAGGGGAAAGTGGGCAGTGACCCTCTGAAGGCAACAAAGAGGCTGTGAGAATGTAGTAATGGCAATAAGATCAGCAGATAATGCTCATTTCCATCAGATAGAGTATGTTTTGGTAGATTTTGTTATTTTGGATGAGAAACTGCAAAGAGGAAACCTGGAGAGAAGAAAATCTCTGAGCTTGAATTCAGTAAAAGTTCCCTCCTTGGGGACGTGCTTTCCAGGCGAGGAATCATGGGGCCCGACTTGAGGCCAACACTGAGACCATACTCCTAAGGGGGCCCTTTGGTATTTGAAGGATGGAGTGATGACAGTGGGACGTTGTTTGTGTATAAAAAGGAAACAAAGTGAAACAGCTCTGAACATGTCAGCCCCACTGCTTGTCACCTCGAAAAGAAATGTGCGTTGACCCGACGCAGGCAACTACAAGCCTGGTAACCTCCAAACAACACTGCTCTAGTGTGCTGAGCTCTGTGTGTGCACATACTGTAGGTAATTTGCTGCCCTCAGTGTAGGGTTTCTTTACGTAAACGTACTCATATTCATTTAGCAAAATTCAGTTGAACACAGTCAACTTCTAAATTAAATCTCTGAGCCTGAGGGATGTTGCTTTAGCCACAAATTTTCTTAATGAAAAGAAATGTCTTAATGTAGGCTGCAGTCTAAGTTTTTCTTTTTTATTCTCTGTATTTTCACATGGTCTTTTATTTGTTATAAAATAACTTTTTTTAAATTTTTACTGTAAAACTGTTTTTACGTGTGTTGAAAGAATTGTTTTTGGAATGTTTTGGGAAACATGCTTATCCTCTTTATGAAGCGACAGCCAGCAGTCTTAAATTAGCATAAAAAGCTTAGCTTAGTTAAAACAAAAGATCTTCGGGCTGCAGCTTTGTAGGCTATTTCCACGGACAAACATAAAACAAATTTTAAAATTCACATTTAAATCGCAAAAAGAAAGCAAAGAAATATTTTCTTAAAATGTAATAACACCTGAGCAGTCTTTGTACTGTATGTTTAAAGGAGCAGTGTGTAGGATTTAGTGGCATCCAGTGGTCAGGTTGCAGATTGTAACCAACCGAGAACCACTTGCCTCACCCCCTCCTTCCAAGGGAGTAAGATAATCTATGGTGGCCGTAAAACTCGTGGAAAACATGATCGACCTTCTTTAGAAACAGTGCTTGGTTAGTACATTCTGGGCTACTATAGAAACTAAGTGGCAACCAGCAATGACGTCACCCATTGGTTTGTGAACTGTCGTTATCAAGCCTGAAGTTCATATTTTGGCCATCGCCATTTTGCTAGCTCTGGGTGGTTTGGAGACAGAAGTGACCATAATTGGACGAGCTGTGGAGGAGCGAGCGGCGCATCTGACTCGATCTGATTACAAACCCGACGATACTAAATCCCGCCCACCGATAGCGGAAACCTGACTGCACCACTGGCCTGTCAATCAAACAGACAAAAACATAGCTTCTTGAGACTTGATTTCTAAATAATAGCAGGATTATTTTCAGATGGACTGCCAGAAAACAAATAAGAAGAAGGGATTTTAACTAACAATACCATAATAACTTGTGGAAAAAATGTATTGACTTTGTATTTCATGAGACAAGTTGATAGGGAGTTTATGGAGCCAGAGGCTTTTTGGAGCCAACTCCCAGTTGGCGGTATTACACTTTATAGCACTTCTGCATCGGCCTCATTTTTCAGACCAGGAAGCTACGTCCACTTTTATATACAGTCTATGGTAGAAACATGATGGCGTAACACGGCACACTCCAAGGAAGAGGAGCTGACACCTACATACATATAATGGACTCACTTTAAATTCACAGAATTCTTAGTTTCAAGTGATTTTACACTAATGAAAACATAATCTCTTGATATTATTTTCCATTTCTACCAATTGATCCTTCGAAAGCCTACACACTGAATCTTAAAGTCAGTATAGTATATGTTGCTGTGTTTAAGGAACAGCATGATATATTTGGATCTGTCCCAGTCCTAAACACCACCCATCTGGGGACCCATGCTGTTTAAATCAAATGACCCAGTTTTGCTGGATGTCTCTGTGTGATCCTATAGCCTTTTTGCTACACTTCCAGCAGCATGTTCTGCCACATAATGTACCAGACAACTTCACAGCCCCTTCGCAGTACCATTACTGCATTTCCCTTAGTTCACTCAGCACCAGAGGAGTCACCCCATAAACCTGCAGACAGTCCCGTGACACACCTTTTGACCGCACATCCATAGTGTTTGTTGTGATGACTATCGGTCCAGTGGTGTGTCTGTCACAGTCCAACAAGGACTGCATGACCCCACAGGTTTTGGCAGTCACACCATGTTGACAGGCACAGGCCACCGAAATGTCACAATGCCTGAACAGCACTATTAAAGAAAAGTACTTGTGGCATCCGTCAGTCACTCCCGTCCCTCATGCTTCTCGGGTGCACACTGTGCGCACAGATAGAAATACAGAAGTCGTCCTCAGTTACAGTTTGCGGTGTGGGTGGTGTTGATGGCAGAGTCACCTGTGTGGTGAGGGTGCTGACCAGGTGGGGCAGACAGCTGCAGGGCTCTATTTTAGTTTGATATTAAATAGGACAACCTAATATAGGCATGAAGAAAAGGTCTGCCACTGTGCTGTTGACTGTGTTCCTCTGCCTGCATCATAATGAAGAATCAGTTTTTTTATATTTATCAACCAACTTTAACAAATCAAAATTGTAAATCTTTATATATTCTTACAACTGGTCAATGGCCAAAGCACCCATTAACTCAGTCAGCGCACTACAATAGGGAGGCGCGCGCACACACACACACACACACACACACGCACGCACGCACGCACGCACGCACGCACACACACACACACACAGACACACAAATTCTCAGATGGTGGCCATAGTGTACTCGCTCAACTCTGCGGTACCTCATCTCATACCTGCGGGGTTATTGGCCTGACAGATGAGATTTGAGCTTGGCTGAACAATGGCTTCCCTCAACAGGCTGGTCCATCGCAGCATCAAAAGAAAGAGAAAGGTTTGTGTGTGAGATTGTGTGTGGGGATATCATAATCGTGTATTCAGCGCTTTCCAAAATACTTTCCAGGATATTTTCCAAATGAGGTGTCGTTTAGCCTCCTTGTGCTTGTAAGCTGCCCACCTGTGCTGGCATGGGAACCCACCCCTCCTCCTCATTTCTGTGGGAGACAGCAAGGGCCAAGTCAGACCTGCATTTGTTTCGCACTAATCCTCCTTATGGGAGAGACAGCTCTTATAGCAGGAGCCAGCTTTGATCCCCAACAGATGAAGACAAAAAACACTTAAGCTACTTAGACAGCCTCCTTTTTCTTTCACTTCCTTCTTCGTCTTTAGGCTCATCCCTCGCCTCGCTGCCCCAAAGATGTGCAAAGTCCGAGGAGGAGGTCAGTGAGGTTGTGCAGGGCAGGGGCCCCAAATGTTGGCATGCTGCAGATGAGAAAGTCAGGCTTAAAAAAAAACAACTTTGCTGCAGTTATCTTAATGAACACACACGTCTACATGCATATACAAAAACAAAAGGACCACTTGCAGTAGTCAGACACTTCATATGTTTTTGTCTTTTGTGTAACAAATGAACTTAAAATGAAGTTTAAAACTAAATAAAAAAGCAGCTGTGTTGAAACTAGTGTCAACAGACACATCTGTGTTTCCAGCAAAGTGCGTGAGATCAGGCAGTTTCATTCATGCAGTTTGCTGTGATAAATATTAGAAAACATATTTGAATTTCAGTGTTTGTGATTCCGCTGAATCTGTCTAACCATTTAACTTGTTTCTATGTTGCATCTGCAATAGCACCCAGTAATGATAATTATCACGATCACGTGACCAACGCCAGAGCCCGACAACAAGGAAGTGATTGTGTCTGTTGATGTGTTTGTTTTCCAAGTGCAGTGACATAAAGGACCTCTGCAGTGACCCTGGAAGAGAAAAGTATACGGATGCAGACATCCTAAACAGTTTATTCAAACTCCAGGTGTCCAACACACACACACACACACACACACACACACACACACACACACACACACACACACACACACACACACACACACACACACACACACACACACACACACACACACACACACACACACACAAAGAGGGGGAGAAAGAGAGAGAGGCAGTTGTTGCAGTGAGACAGGCAACTGTTTACATCCATTGAGAGCTGAAAATACTCACGTCCTTTATTTTTAAATCCTCTACTGCTCACATAACAATGTTAGAAGCGCCCCAATTCTCTTTTGCAGTCTCACTTTCTGTGTTTCCCCCCACACACACACACACACACACACACACACACACACACACACACACACACACACACACACACACACACACACACACACACACACACACACACACACACACACAGAGTGTTTGAAGGTTAAGGAGTACAGCTGCCGCCAGATCCCCCTCCTCTGTCACTCTCAGTAATCAGTCTGTCAGTATTGTAATTAACCTACAGAGTAAAGTAAGCATGACTACTGAACTGCCCCACTCCATCTGACATTCCTCTCCTCCTCTCTTTGATTCACCCAACTCCCCCTCATGCGGTGGCAGGCCGAGGTTGCTCATTTGCTGATTGTCAGGCGCTGTGATGTTTTGAAGAGCGAGCGTAAAACAAATGCTCTCCTTAAACACCACTCAACCGACAACATGACAAGAAGACTGCAACACAAACTGCTGTTTCATACGGTCAGCTCTGGTCACAGCTAACTTCACAAATATGTATGAATCCTATAATAGGGTTATTCTTTGGCCACCATTTCTACCATTTATGACAGCATCATACTCTCCAAAGTAGTTGCTGACATCTGGAGAACACGGTGACATCACAGCAACACAGACCAGCAGAGCAAGAAATGAGCTCTCAGGCAATCACACCCTGTCCAACCCCTTCAACCCTGCAAGTTCCTGTACTGGACCAGGCTGTGTGTTATAAAATCACAACCGGCACCATTTTTCAAAGGTTACCAAGCGTGCAGCCCCGTAGCCAGAAACAATTTAACAGAGGCGCAGTCAGTTTTCACAGAAGGATTGTACTTTAAACGTGGTTGGAAACAGATACTTTTACAGGGTAAAAATGCCTAACACCACAATGTGACAAGAGGAATCCTTATATTAAGATAATGCTTAACAACCTGTGCTTTAACACAAAAATACAAACTTGCACGCTCCGAACAGAAAAGGGTTCACTCAATGTCTTTTCGCATCAAAGTGTTACAAAAGCATTTTGTAATACAAACTTGAACAAAAGATTTGACCAAACATAAGAAAACCTGTCCTGAGCAACATAAGCATTGTTGATCTTTTCTACAGAAAGTGATAGGGGAAAAGGAGACTAATAGAATAGAATATAAAATGTAGTGTCTCTTATCCATAGAGCCCAAGGTTGTTCATTTTGGCCTCAGTTTAAACAGAGCTCAGTATACTCCAGTTTGACCTATTTCACAGGCCTTTTCCCAGCAGTTTAAAATTGGATCACTGCATGAAAGTAAATACAAATACTATTTAAATGAATAAAATATTAATTTTTGTGGCCAAAATAAAAGCCCATAGTTCAGTTTCAATTCAATTCGACTCTGTAACAGCTTTTTCTGTATTAATAACTGTATCCTCAAATACCTGAAGGGCCAACAATTCTCTTGTGTTGCCCTGTGGTTGTCTTCTGTCCCAGAAGAAAGGGTGGCTTATAGCCAGTGCCACATGGGTACTCGAGAAGAGTGATGACAAGACTTACGGTAATTGTAAAATGGCTTTAGCTGGTGTTTCCTGGGGACCTGCCAGTAACTGCATCTTGTCGAGTACTTCCCTCTACAGGAACTCTGCTTGTAAGTTTACCATGGAAACTGATTAAATATCCCAAACCTGATATCTACCTTTGTTTAAGTGTTGGCTTTTGCTGCTGCCTAAAGCAGAGAGTGATGTGAAGCAGTGAAGAAAGTCCACATTAGAGGAAGGGTGAAGAGACAGATTCCTCAATAAACACTCATTTCTCTGTGAACTGTGTTTAGGTACACTGGCTGATCAGGGCACCCCGCAGTCCTACTACTGTTTATAAGCTATTATCTACATTGCCTCATGTGTCTTTAAACTGTCTGTAGAGATTCCTGCTGACCTGAATTCCGCAGCTTACTCTCCTCAAATCCTCAGCCGGGCATCGTATCCAAAACCTCTGTCTAAAACTGAGGTGGAGAATGTTTCCAAATGTCATAAATGTAAATCTTACTGAAACAAGAAACTAGTCAGGACAATGTTTAAGTAATTCTTCTCCAAATTTAAATGGAAGTAAGTCTCAAAGACATACTTGGAAGGAAAAACTATAGGAGGAAATATCAGCACAGCAGCAAACTACAATAATGCTTGAATTCAACTTGTTCTGTCATCCCGCAATTTACTGCCATGGCTTATAAAACACATGTACGAACAAACAACTGATAGATGATCTTATAACATGAGTGGTCTCATTTACTGTACCTTGAAACTGTTCTTGACATGGCCCTTTTTTAAATCTGAACACAGCTTTTTGTGTAAAAGTTTTGCAGTAAATAATGATTTTTATCAAAAAAATTTGTTGGGGTTGTCCATCTGCCCAAATATAGATAGATAGATAGATAGATAGATAGATAGATAGATAGATAGATAGATAGATAGATAGATAGATAGATAGATAGATAGATAGATAGATAGATAGATAGATAGATAGATAGATAGATAGATAGATAGATAGATAGATAGATAGATAGTTACTTTTTTCGCTACAGCAGCATTTATAGATACAGGAAAGAAATAAAATAACAGTAAAAAATATTAAATATAAAAATGCACAGTATATACAATAAAATAGAATAAAATAAAATAATTAAATTAAAACTAACTAAACAATAGTGCAAAGTTTTTTTTTAGTTTTTAAAAAAAATTTTAAACCACCAAGAAAAACAGACAACAGACAACGGTGTTATTGTAAGGCAGAATTCGTCACATTTTTCTTTGGTACATTCACCAAGTGCTCCTCCTGCCCTTGGAGGCATAACATTCATATGTCTTGATACTATAGACTCTATATACATAGGCTACATCTGCACATTCCTCTCCCACACAAACTAGACTGTGCCTGTTCAGTACTGTAATAGTTGATCTGAGGGTGATGCTACCGTACAAAAACACAGGAATAAGTTCACATAAAGGCCGGCGGCTGATGGGACTTGCAAATCAACAGCGGTGTTTACTATATGAACACATTTTATGTCTCTTGCAGTTTGCACATTATGCAATTAAATCATCACCGTGACACCTTGTTGTCATAACATCGTCTGCAGGGACATTTTAAACACCATGTGGTTACAAAGACTTAATGAAAGGGTTATACAGTGGTGAGAAAAAGTGTTTACCCCCTTCCTGATTTCTTATTTTTTTGCATGTTTGTCACACTTAAATGTTTCAGATCATCAAACAAATTTTAATATTAGTCAAAGATAACACAAGTAAACACAAAATTCATTTTTTAAATGAAGGTTTTTATTATTAAGGGAGAAAAAAAGATCCAAACCCACATGACCCTGTTTGAAAATATGTTTGCCCCCTAAACCTAATAACTGGGTGGGCCACCCTTATCAGTAACAACAGCAATCAAGCGTTTGCGATAACTTGCGATGAGTCTTTTACAGCGCTGCGGAGGAATTGTGGCCCTCATCTTTGCAGAGTTGAAATTCAGCCACATTGGAGGGTTTTCCAGCACGAACCTCCTTTTTAAGGTCATGCCGCAGCATCTCAATAGGATTCAGGTCAGGACTTTGACTTGGCCACTCCAAAGTCTTCATTTTGTTTTTCTTCAGCCATTCAGAGGTGGACTTGCTGGTGTGTTTTGGATCATTGTCCTGCTGCAGAACCCAAGTTGGCTTCAGCTTGAGGTCACGTACAGATGGCCGGACATTCTCCTTCAGGATTTTTTGGTAGACAGTAGAATTCATGGTTCCATTTATCACAGCAAGTCTTCCAGGTCCTGAAGCAGCAAAACAGCCCCAGACCATCACACTACCACCACCATATTTGACTGTTGGTATGATGTTCTTTTTCTGAAATGCGGTGTTACTTTTACGCCAGATGTAATGGGACACACAACTTCCAAAAAGTTCAACTTTTGTCTCGTCAGTCCACAGAGTATTTTCCCAAAAGTCTTGGGGATCATCAAGATGTTTTCTGGCAAAAATGAGACGAGCCTTAATGTTCTTTTTGCTCAGCGGTGGTTTTTGTCTTGGAACTCTGCCATGCAGCCATTTTTGCCCCGTCTCTTTCTTATGGTGGAGTCATGAACACTGACCTTAACTGAGGCAAGTGAGGCCTGCAGTTCTTTGGATGTTGTTGTGGGGTCTTTTGTGACCTCTCGGATGAGTCGTCGTTGCGCTCTTGGGGTAATTTTGGTCGGCCGGCCACTCCTGGGAAGGTTCACTACTGTTCCATGTTTTCTCCATTTGTGGATAATGATTCTCACTGTGGTTCTCTGGAGTCCCAAAGCTTTAGAAATGGCTTTAGAACCTTTTCCAGACTGATAGATCTCAATTCATTTCTTTCTCATTTGTTCCTGAATTTCTTTGGATCTCTGCATGATGTCTATCTTTTGAGGATCTTCTGGTCTACTTCACTTTGTCAGGCAGGTCCTATTTAAGTGATTTCTTGATTGAGAACAGGTGTGGCAGTAATCAGGCCTGGGTGTGGATAGAGAAATTGAACTCAGGTGTGATAAACCACAGTTATGTTTTAACAGGAGGGGGCAAACACTTTTTCACACAGGGCCATGTGGGTTTGGATTTTTTTTCTCCCTTAATAATAAAAACCTTCATTTTAAAAATGCATTTTGTGTTTACTTGTGTTATCTTTGACTAATATTTAAATTTGTTTGATGATCTGAAACATTTAAGTGTGACAGACATGCAAAAAAATTGGAAATCAGGAAGGGGGCAAATACTTTTTCACACCACTGTATATTGGAATCTCTGTGTTATTTCTTCTCCATAAAAGTGTAAGAAAAATGAAAACTGCAAGCAGTGATATACGTGCCCTTGCACGCTGCGCATCGGGGATCCAGCGGGTCGGGGCCGCCGGCTCCCCGACGTGCAGCACGTGAGGGTCCGCATATTCCCGCTTGCAGTTTACTTTTTTTTTCTCTATCTCATTCCTTATTCTTCTTTTAAAAAATTGCCTTTTTTCGGCGGCTCTAACATCTTCAAAAACTCAAAAAAGTTTGTGCCTGACGCATGTGCAAAGTTTCGTGAGGTTTGGACTCACCCTCCTTGAACTGTGTGGATTACCTTTAGCGCGGCGTCCTCATGAGGTCGTTTCCAGCTCTGACGCGGCGTCGTAGACCACTGGACTATCTTCAGCGCTGAGAAAGTGTTTCATGGAGTTCACTCGGAGCTTCCAGTGACTCTGTTAACTCAACAGGTAAAAGATTGTACTTCATCAAGGTTGCTATTAATGGTTCAAATTCCACCTTGGCCTGTTGATGGTGATTACATTTTTAGTGAAGTTGAAACGTTTCCTGGTAAATCTTTCCAAACAATGAAACAAGAGGAATTGAGGAAAAGAAAAACCTACTTTAAAGATTTACGTTACATGATGAAGGAAGTGCAAAATTTGCTTCTTAATTTCCCTTTTTAAATCAGAGAACTGTTCCTGATGCTTCTTGAAATACCAAAAGCATTGACAGAAGGAACAAGGAAGAACTAAAGTCTTGGCGGTGACTGGCAAAGTCAGTTAAGGACAGAAAGCGAGTGGAGAAATGTGGCAGTGTGTGAAACAGACTTGATCTCATTACCAAAAGGTGGGTGACAGCATCGTTCACACAGGATTTTAATACTGCTCCGCCCCTACATCATGAGTGTGTAATATAAGAGGTTACACTTGGATGAGTCCCCAAATCACTGCATGAATATTTACGGCTTGTGACACTTGCCTCGTGCCTATGAGCTACAACAGGTGGCACATTGTCAGTAATGTTGTATTGTTTGACAGATACGCATACAGCCATTATGCATGCTCTGTACAATATTTCAGGAAACACAAGCCAAATAACTCTGCAGTGTCCTGGATCAAATTTACAGATTTATTTGCTGTTCAGTGATGTTAATTTACTTGTTCAGTGGAGAATGAAAAGGCAAAGATGATGGAATTTACACTCAGCTGACTTCCACTGTTCGCCTGCCAATAACTCTAAAAGCATGAGCTAAAATTATGAGTTTTTTCTGATTCGTTTTACCATTTACCATCACTTACAGTAAATTTAAGAAAAGTTTCCCTCTTGATGTGCACTGAAGTTGGCCTCATGTTTGGCAGCTTCCGATTTGAGACGGTCCTCCAAAAAAAATGACCTCATGGGTCTTTAGGGCAAGCAGCTTATTACAACCCACAGCTGAGCCCGTTCAACTGAGCCCGTCAAATGATGCCATTTTGTCCAAGCTATTGGGGTCAGAGAGATGAGCACAAGGCACCCTTTGGCATCAAAAGCATACCCACAAGGTACCTTATGTCTTATGCACCACGACGAGCCAATTTGAAGAAGGTTATGTGACAAAGTTCAAAGAGGGGGACAAGGTCAGGGTGGTTGGATGAAGTAAACTCAGGATGTTCACCTGGGAGACAGGTGTTTTGAGTGCAAATTACTTAAATGGTCGTATGGTTTGGAGGACTGGTCCACTTTCTACTCATGCAGAATTAATAGACGAGGAGGGTGTCCGAGACAACCTGCCAATTTTGCTGCTGTTCTTAACTACACAGCAAACCCATTGGGAGTAACACCGAATTTCTGTTTATGTTACTCAGTCATTGTCCCCCTCTAATTGTTTTTGTAGATGACTTTGTCATGGCTTTATTTTTCAATGTTTCATATTTAAATCTTCCATAAACAGGGAGAATGATTTTTTTTTTCTTTTCTTTTGTGGTCAGTGTAACCAAACATCACTAAATATGAAGGGTGTCTGTGGGTGTTCCTCTGGAGTAGAAAAATGACTTTTTCTTTAAAGTACTACCCACTAACTGAGTCCTGACAGTTAGAAGTAATTAGCCTCTACAACAAAGAGAAAACATGAGAAAAATATGCCTGGCTCATTTCTTTTTTATAAATCTCTGGAAACATTAAGTTGACGGTGTGGGAGGCCTCATTGCCAGTGTGGCCGGCCTCATTGCCAGTGTGGCCAACCACATCTGTAATCTGTCACTAATAATACTTCTTCAACCAGTCTCAGCGTCTGCACAGAATGATACAATTTTCTCTATTCGGCCGCCTCCCATTCAACAATGTTCGTCAGCCTCCATTAAAATGTTGGGTCAAAAAGAAATGTTTTAAAAAAGAATTTTTTTATAAAATGCAGAGCAGGAGGAAAAAGCACGTCAGGTATAAACACATGAAAGAGAGAGAGCTTCATCCACTTTGCCCAGCTTTGATCTCCTTAATGGCATGCTGGCCTCGCTCCAGGTGGGATGTGTCGCCAGGGGCAACAGGACAAGAGGAGGCTGATAAGGCAGCCAGCTCAGACAGAACACACTGCACACTGGCCGGCCTCCTCACTGTACACCACTCACTGTACTTACGAAGAAAAGTTTAAAGCTGAGAATAAAAATAATTCCAGCTGCCAATTTGATACATTCAGCAGCACAAATTGTTTGGGAAATTGTGGGTTCATTGATGATAAAATGACCTTTTAGGCTATGAAAGGCCTCATGTACATCTGGAAAGGCTTGTTTAGCACTAGCTAAGTCAAGAGATCCAGCAAACAATGGGCTAACTGTGGTTTAGCACATCGCAATGGGTTACAAATTTCACTTGAACTCTCTCCTGGACTCTCCTTCTCACTCCCTTTTCTTTTTCCCCATCTTTGAACTCCCCTACCCATTTCCTGACCTCTCTGCCTCTATCTCTCCTTCCATGGTCACTCCCTTCATCGCTCTCAGGAGTCTGGACCTTCTTTGATACTCTGCAAGATTAGCTCAGAGCTGTCTGTCTGCTTGTTTGGGTGTGTCTGATATAGGGGCTTTTCCATTGAATCTAATCACTGCCTATGCCTGAACACACACAATCACACATGAACATGCTCATGCACACACAGGGCGAATTCCTCAGTGGGATCACTATGTGACTCTTGGTTTCAGGAAGATATCTACAAGCCCTAGCGAGACTATTTGTATATTTCAAGAATTTTTTAATTAGGTTTGTATCTTGTCGGCGTGTGGTTCAGAGATATTAAGTGTCAAACTTGTGACAATCCATCTGGAAAAAGTACTTTTACTCTCCATCTTATTAAAAAGATTATCCCAACTGGTTCTTGATATAAACACAACAACAAAAAAATCAAAGAGAAGAAATATGTACACTCACACATTTTGATAATAACAGATTGAATGCCAAGATTAGATACTGACATTTCTTTACTGTTGTTTTCACATTCCCATCTAATTCCTGATGAGTGTTGACGAGCTTGAATCAAGTTGCAAGTATCTGTAGCTATGCTGGTGTATCAGAGGCTATGAAATAACAATTTGTAATGCTGGTATTATATTTTCCAGGTCTGAGAGGGAACACGTGACAACCATTTATCATCACATTGGTATGCATATAGGTTCTGTGCTGACATCCACCGTACCTGATATTTGTTGTGACTGCACGCCACGAGCTAAAAGAACAAAATGGATGCTGAATTGTAAGAGAGGCTGTGTAAAGAGGTTTGTCGCTACCTGCATCTTTATAATTCATATTTTAAACAATATACAGACAATCAAATGGGCAACAATTGTGGAGGGAAATGGCCCAGAGTTTGGGAATACGTCTTCCTGAGGACACCGTTTAAAGTAAAGGACCAAAGGTTGCTTTTTAGCCACGTTAGCAGCATGGCCACAGCAAGTGTAATCTCAGTCTGTCTGTCCACTACAAGGTCTGTGTTCACTTCTGTAAGTTTGTGATGTCATAAACTCGCACTCGTATTAAATCTGGTTCCTGAAAATCATAGCCACTGTCATCATCACCAAACTGACCATCATAGCCACACCCCCCCTACCCCTCCTCCCCGCAGTCGCAACAACTTTTTGTGTCGTTTGATCTTCATCAGTTTCTCGTCACTAACATGTTATTCTGCGCTCTGCAAAATATTATTTTGTTTTCCATAAAGATTCCACTGAACACAGAATAATAACAGTGCGGGATGCTACAGAGAAGGGTTAATGGGCCACATGTTAAAGCTCATGGGAAACATATTGCCAGCACGACAGGAGGTTTTCCTCACATTGATGGAGAGGGGCATGAGTAGAGGAGGGGTGGGAGGGTAGAGCAAGGTTCACTGGTTCCCAAACTCCTGCGGAGCTTCAGTAGCCTTCACTGCCACCCTGAGCCTCCTCTCACCCCTCCTGTCCTGCCTGTTTCTTCCTCTTCACTGCCCTCCACCACCGCTCTCAAGCTTTTTGCCTTTCTTTTGTCAGTCCCCCCCCCCCCTCCCACACACACACACACACACACACACACACACACACTAAACCCCCTTACCTACTGGCCTTTAACACCTCCTTCAGGCCTCTCTGTGTTGTTTTATCATCCTCTTCTGCCCTTCTCTTTCTAACGCCCTTCCTCTTCTCTCCCCTCACATCTTTTCCATGTTACAGCTTTTTTTCTGAAACATAATATGACCGAGCGTCATCTTTCTACCCCTCATACAACCCCTGAGTGTGTCTGCTTGTTTGTGGGGGGGCTCTCTCCCTTGCATCTCTGGATTTGACTGTACACAGTAAATTACATAAGATCTGAGACCCTGCTTTATGACTGAAGGTCAATATTGACTTTCTACAAAACCAGCAAGGTGGGAGAGAGACACAGAGAGAGGGTGAGCGAGAGAGAGTTGTCAGTGCGTTCTGAGACTTTTTGCTTGCCTTTCGTTTGGGTGCCCCTCGTCTTAACGTTATTGAAACTGGCATGCTCTCAAAGTCAACATAGTTAAGAGATTTCCTCCCTTCAGAGGAAGTTTCTTGCTGCCATTTGTTTGTGTACAGAACAAAAAAAACGGGAAAAAAAAGGGTCAAAGTCTGCCCCAGCTACAGTAGATCATACATTACAGAAAACACAAAGTTCAAATATAAATTTTAATCATAAGCCTACAAATTCTGAGACTTCCAGTTAGTCTCAATAAGATGTGTGGATAAGACTGTCTGCAACATGCTCAGAAATTAGCATGTTATCTTATAAACTTTACCGTAACTCATCAGTCTTCTGGAGTCTTGTTGTTGTTTAAAAATAGCTTTTATTCTGCAAAAATGTACAAGATTTCAAAATGTTCAAACAGACTGTTTGATGGGAAATGGAAACTCGAAACAAGACGGTAACAAATGGACCGTTCTTCTAAATGACACTGCATTTTCCCTTAAGCTGCTGGAGGAGTAGAGCTGAAGCCTGAGAAAGAAAACTAATCAAGAAATCTATCTCTTGGGGCCCATTGCACCTTGTTCGAGCACAAATCACACTCACACATTCAGAACATATGCTCACAATGTTGTCAAGCCTGTCATCAGTCTACATCGCATGCAAGTTTTAGCATGCAGCCTTCCTGCGGGTGACAAAAAGCAGACTAGTGTGTCAACAACTGTTCCTCGCATCCCTACCTGGCCCCAGCAGGACTTTTTAGAGGTGCAGGGAAGCAAACCCCCCCCCCCCCCCCACACACACACACACACTTACTTGTAAGTTTTCCCCAGACTTGGCTTTCTTTTTTTTTTTCTTACATTTCCTCGTCTACTTGCTCTGTTATTTCTAATCTTCTGTTTTGTTCAATCAGACAGTGACACAGAAAATGGTGTCACTATAAACCCAGCATGTGTTTTATAAATTACTTTATCTTATTTTCCAACCACTACAAAAAAAAAAAAAAAAAAAAAAACCCACTTATTTGTAGCAATCCCCCTTCAAATTATCTCAAAATGTAAAGGGAGTATTTTGTCCTACGAAAGCCTATACTACTAGACCCGAACTCACTTTGTGTATAGGATCTGGCCACACTCCACTGGAGATTGTTTCCAGTTGTTGTATGCTACTGGGCATAGACCTCAGGTTCATTTTAAAACTACTGGAGCAGCCTTTAACCAATCGGAATTGATCTCGATATGAATTATGTTGCTCACCAAAACATGATTGTTAAATTGTTGGATTCCTCTCTGTAATGTAAATTTATGTTATAAGGTCTTTACCATGGCAAGTGCCTTGAAGTTGTGAATAAATAAATTTGAATTGAATTGAATTGAATTGAATTGAATTGAATTGAATTGAATTGAATTGAATTGAATTGAATTGAATTGAATTGAATTGAATTGAATTGAATTGAATTGAATTGAATTTTGAACCGAGCTCTTGACTTTAAAGTCATTTAACTTCACCACCCCCAATGGTGTGGCTGGGCACGCCTTCACAACAAAGTTTCAAGACCAGCTAAAATTGAAACTGAGCGATAGGTGGGCAGTACCAAGCAAGTCGTGAGACATACAAACATTGCCTCAATCATTGGCACCAGTATATACGAAAGAAAAACACAAAAAAACAAAAAACACTTTTGACATTAAAGCTATCAACTTTAAACATAAGCTCTTTCACTGGCGAAAGCAATTTTTATAGTTTTAACCCTCGTTTTGTCTTTGGGTCAAAATGACCCACAGCTGTGTTCAACCAAGTTCTATTTTATTTCTATATTTTTATATTTTTTGGGATCATTGGTCATCATTCTTTAAAGAAACCCTTCACAGCCTCCTTGTCACCAATGATCCCAAAAAATATGAAAATAAAATAGAACTTGGTTGAACACAGCTGCGGGTCATTTTGACCCAAGGACAACACGAGGGTTAAGGACTACCTTCATTTTTTTGTTAGTATATATTGTTTCAGAATGATACAACTGAAATGCTTCCAAATACCTCCACATTTTCTGACTGTACTCACTCAAGAATGGACATTTGCCATTGTCCCCTCATTTTGTCCAAGACATCTATTGATGTAGAAAATTCACCTTTGTTCACATTAGTAAATCCTAATATAGACTTTCCATGCTGTCAGAGAAACTGATCAGGTAAATTTTGGAGTTGCTGTGTCAACTGTTATCTGCTTTCCCTTTGGTTCTCTTGTTGCTGTCACGCCAATGCGTGACAGTGGATATCTCTCTGTGGTTGTCTATTTATTGTTTTGGTGGGAGTACAAGCTCCCTGTGGAGGTTATGGTTTACTTAGTATTTAAAGAGAAACTGAGGCTTGAAAACCCAGCCTGCATTTCACACACACTTGTGTGGTTACACTTAAAGAGGTCAAGAGGAGAGGAACCTCTGTGGTTTATCTTAAAAGTTTACCACCGTGGTACAAAATCATGTGTTGTTTTTTTTAAGCATATGTACAGTATGTGTTTTCTGTAGGTGGTAGAGTTAACATTCTTGCATGCTGAACTACCTCAGGTCAGAAAAACAGGCATCCATCATGCTGACCAGGCTGCCGGTTGGTTTGGTTGTGTATGAGTACTTCCTAAACCGCGGGAGGTTTGCTGTAATATTTGAGGTCTGAGGCCAAGTTTACCTCCATTTCCGCCTGCATTGTTTACCTGGCGATTCAAATATTTTTCTTTTTCCAAAACAGGAAGATCAAATCATGATAATGAGTGGAGCATGTTTTTTAACCAACGTTTGTGGAAATAGCCGAGCCAGAGGACGTTTTTTTTTACCCTGATACGACAGAGACAGGAACATTAGTTTTAATCGCGGTCGGATTATGTCAGCTGTCTCTTTATTAAAACATTTGAAAACTAAACTAATGATGTGTCCTACCTGTGTTTGACATTCTGCATGGGCCACCATTATGATTGGTGAACACCGACTGACATGTTAGTGGTCGGTCGGTGTTTTAGTTGACAGTGTTCACTGGAGGGGATCCCTTCCTTACTGCAGAAGAGGTCATGCTCAGGTCATAGTAGTGCAGGGTCAGAAACTAGTCCCTTCTCCCGCTGTGTCCTCAGCCATGTGTAGAATGTGGGTCATCTTCAAAGAGGCTGAATTATTAGCCTTCGACATGAAGCATCAGCAACTTCCATGGAAGGGTGAACTCTAACTTTCGTTGGAAAAGTAACGCAGGAAGGTGAGGCTTTCACCAGAAAGCTTTCTCTCTTCTAACAGGTCAAAAAGAAACAGAAACAGGGGTATTATAATACTTAACACTGATCTTGTGTTTTCATAATGAATTCATGCCTGAATGTTTTCATTCAGGTTATTATTATTTAGGGCATATTTGCAGCCTGGGATTTTTTTTCTAAAACACAATGACTCTTGCATGTAGGTACTTTACTATCCAGTTTCCCATCACCTAAATGTATGAATGAATTTAATAGGGTAGTAAATACAATTTTCATTGCCACATAGGACCTGAGGACCACATGTGCAGGAAGCTGAAGGTGCTTGTATTTACTTTCCAATCCAGGCTTGATATAGTTTTTTACCTCAACAGTGGAGGATGGTGCTGCAAACAAGTGTCCGATCAGTTACAAATTAAAGTCCTGCATGAAAAATGTTACTCATGTAAATGTATATAAGTATTAGCAGCAAAATGTAGTTAAAGTATTGAAGTAAAAGTTTTTGTTGGGTCCCTCCGGCTGATATATTATTATATATGACATTCGTAGCTCATGAATAGTGAAACATCAGTATGTAATCAGTGTTTGAACTACTTTATATCCAGTTTTACATACAGAGACAGCAGATAGACGTGAGGAGTTGTCATATGATTACTGGGAGATATCTGAAGAAAAAAAACTGATCAACAAATCTGTTTTCAGTTTTTTGACTTTTTCTCTAATCTTAGATTTTTGCTTACATGTTGGATCAATTGAACAAGAAATTAAACTATTTGGGAATTTTTAGAGGGGAAAATCTGTATGTGGTGGAGCTGTTAACCAGTCATAGACATCTGAAACGTGACCCTGATTTTTGTACCTTTTTTGTATTTTAAAAGATAATTATAATATTCATTGTGTCAAATCTTCAACTTAAAAGTAAATGAAGTTGTCAAATAAATGTAGTGGAGTAAAAGTACAATATAAAAAAAAAATACAAAGTACCACCAAATGGAAATAAACAAGTAAAGTGCCTCAACACCGCTGCAAGTTAGTAAGCCAGTTCTTTTCAATAATAAATCTATTTATGCCAGAATGTGTATTTCTACTCTTTTTGTAGAAGCAAGCCACCTCCTAACTTACTTCTATATGGACTGACCCCCAAAGTGTTGAAGTGGCGCATCACTGGGATTAGTTCAAATTGTAACTCCATAGATAATAACTGGGGGAAAAGGACTGTACAACCCTGTGCACATGAAGCTGCATGTCTTTTTTTTAATATGAATCATTTCAGAAATTTCCTCTTAACACACGGTGACATCAGTTGAACAAACACGTTTCCCAGTTTCTTCTTCAGTAAGTGATGTCATTCATAATCATATCCTTTTAAAAAACCACAGTTTCTCATTCTGTCTGCATGTATATTTAGAGCTATTGATTCATTGGATTCTTGGGAAATTTTTCTCCTGTCAAGCTCTCTGAGTTAACTCGAATTATTTCTTCATCTGGATCCTCTAGCTGTCTGTTAGATCCCATCCCAACTAAACTTTTTAAGGAAGTCTTCCCTTTAATTAATACTTCCATATTAGATCAGATCAACCTATCTATTGTAACCGGCTATGTACCGCAGGCTTTCAAAGTGGCTGTAATTAAACCTTTACTTAAAAAGCTGACTCTTGATCAGCTGTTTTAGGAAACTACAGACCAATTTCCAACCTGATGTTTATTTCTAAAATCCTTGAAAAAGTTGTTGCAAGTCAATTTTGTGATCATTTACAAAGGAATGATCTGTTTGAAGATTTTCAGTCAGGCTTTAGAGTTCATCATAGCACAGAAACAGCTCTGGTGAAAGTTACTAACGACCTTTTATTAGCCTCAGATAATGGACTCATCTCTGTACTTGTTCTTCTGGACCTCAGCGTTGCTTTTGATACGATTGATCATACGATCTTATTACAGAGATTAGAAGACTTTACGAGGATTAAAGGAACTGCATTAGATTGGTTCAAATCCTACTTATCAGATAGATTCCAATTTGTCCATGTCAACAATGAATCTTCCAGACAAACAAGAGTTCGTTATGGAGTTCCACAAGGCTCAGTGTTAGGCCCAATACTTTTTACTTTGTACATGCTTCCATTAGGAGATGTCATCAGGAAGCACTGCATAAATGTCCATTGTTATGCAGATGACACTCAGCTATATCTTTCTATAAAACCAGATGAAACTAATTAGTTAGTAAAACTTGAAGCCTGTCTGAAAGACACAAAGGCCTCGATGACCAAAAACTTCCTGCTTCTAAATTCAGACAAAACGGAAGTTATTGTACTTGGTCCGAAACACCTCAGAAACTCTTTCTGTAATCACTTAGTTACTCGAGATGACGTTGTCTTGGCCTCCAGAAAAACTGTGAGGAACCTTGGAGTCATCTTTGATGAGGACTTGTCCTTTAGCCACCATATAAAGCAAATCTCCAGAACTGCCTTCTTTCATCTACGTAATATTAATAAAATCAGGAAAATCCTTCCTCAGCGTGACGCAGAAAAACTCATTCATGCGTTTGTTACTTCTAGGCTAGATTATTGTAATTCCATGTTGTTAGGATGTCCAAATTACTCATTAAAAACCCTGCAGCTGATCCAAAATGCTGCAGCAAGAGTACTGACGGGATTTAGCAAGAGAGATCATATTTCTCCAGTTTTAGCTTCTCTTCACTGGCTTCCTGTGAAATCAAGAATAGAATTTAAAATTCTCTTGAGGACTTACAAAGCTCTTCATGACCAGGCTCCATCATATCTTAGATCTAGATCTTATAGAACCATATAATCCTAGCAGAGCACTTCGCTCTCAGTACGCTGGTCTGCTTGTGGTTCCTAGGGTTTACAGAAGTAGAATGGGAGGCAGAGCTTCAGTTTTCAGGCTCCTGTCCTGTGGAACCAGCTCCCAGTTCGTGTTCGAGGGGCAGAAACCCTCTCTAGCTTTAAGATTAGACTCAAAATGTTCCTTTTTGATAAAGCCTATAGGTAGACCTGAACCAACCCTTAGTTATGCTGTTATAGGCCGAGGCTGCTGTTACATGCTGAGCTTCTTTTCTTTCCTTCTACTCTTTAACTGACTCAGACCTCACCATCCTTTTCTCTCCCATAGCTCTTTCTTATTGTCTGTTGTCTCCATTAAGTTCCCTCACTCGCGTAGTTTCTCTTCTTTCTTTTGCAGATGTCCCATCATCGAGATGCATGTCTCTGCCCTGCGCTTGTCCTCTCCACCAACAGTTCTTCTCTTCTATCTCTATGCTGTCCTTTTCTCTCTCTGCTCTCCTCTCACCCCAACCGGTCGAGGCAGATGGCCGCCCACCCCTGAGCCTGGTTCTGTCGGAGGTTTCTTCCTGTTAAGAGAGAGGTTTCTTCCCTCTGTTGGAGGTTTTTCTCCCTTAAAGAGGAGTTTTGTTTTTTCCCTCCTAGCTTATGTGGGAATTGTTGAATTGTTGGGTTTCTCTGTATAATATTGTAACGTCTTGCTGTAAGGACTTTAATGTGTTAAGTGCCATGAAATAACCTATGTTGTGATTTGGCGCTATATAAATAAAATTGAATTGAATTGATTCAAACTCTCCATCTGGAAGAAGTGTCTACAGCCTGTTGCTACCAGTCTTTAATCAGCTGTGGTGGGGAAAAGGTGTTTACATCAACTGATGGACCTAAACCACTGATTTCATGCTCCCCTCACACCATATTGCAGTTTGTAACTACCAGCTCAGGGACCTACGGGAAATAGCTTTTCGCTCATCCCAGTTTTGAGAGTTGGTTCACTTGTTAATTTATCGGACTTAAAACCACTTAAGCGCAAGCCAGCTAGCGTCCACTTCAAACTGTCTCTGCAGCGAGATGATCACATGGCCTCTCGAGGTTTATAGAGTGCAGTGTTATATCGTTAAGTCTGCGACCAGACCACACAGAGCCAGCGAGGGTGTCTGTGTCCTCATTAAAACTCTGCCTGGGCAAACCAGAGACAGCCAGTACACACAGCAGATAAGACAGATAGCGACTTGTTCAGATTTACGGCTGTTGCCTCGGGGAGCGGGAGGATGAGGGGGTGAGAGAGAACATGGGTTCATATATTGTTTCATGTCTGGCAGCCAGATGAACACAATCAGTGATTTTAAAGGATATAAAGAGGAAACGTGTGGACGGGGTGTTGGACTGGTACAGCTGGTGAGCGAAAGTGAAAGGCCAGTGATGACACATGGAGGCTGCTAAATGAGACGGATGCGGTATAAAAGATGTACGAGGAGACAATGGAAAAAGTAGAAATTAGGAAACAGTAAGGGTTCATTAAAGGAGATGGCAATCCTGCTGCAGCAATGTAAATTGATATCCCACATCATCACTCAGTTCAGCATGTCATCAGAGCAGCTAAAACTGCACTTGGGAAGCCGCAGTTTTATGGAATACCGCGTCTCTCGGTCGTTAGCAAAGACCAGTTTTACGCAAAATGTCAACGTTTCTTGTCAACACCAGAAACCAGCCTCTCAACAACCCCAGCCTGATCTCTCACCTTGTTCACATAAATAACCCTCTCTCATGAGCAGAGGTCAACTGTGTCTCTTCCACTCCACTTTCCCTCTTCGCTTCTTTTCTCTCCCTTTGATTTACATTCACCGTATTAAAACGCGGGTATCCTGCTCTGGAAAAACAGAGTCTTAATTTTCTTTTAGTAAATTTAAGTGGCGCGGGCTCGGTTTGGCGTGTTCAGTGTCAGGTTTTGCAGACTCCCCAGCGTGCGGGCCCACCTAGTGGGACACTGCACCTCATAAAGAAATCAAGCCGGAGTTTTGGGAAAGGCCTTTCTCCCCAAGTGAGTGTTGGGTTTCACTACCAGTCTGTGGATTCAGTCAGAGCCAAACAAGCAGTGTTAACAAAGACGAGGCGATTTAGCCACCTGAAAGACGATACACACACGCACTGCACAAAGTTGCTCTGCTTTCGATCACACGTACTCTCTACAAACTGTATGCACATATTCTCTCGTCGATTTTTTTTTTTTTCACTGTAGATAAAGATCTGCCACATTTTACAAGTTTCATTGTGAAATTGTTTAGATTTCAAACACAGCTTTGGAAATTTGCCAGTTAAAGCAAATCCAGCTACAAGTTGTTTTGATTAGGATAGATCCTTTACATAGAAATTAGTTATTCACATATTTGTTTCCCAACACACTTTTTAGAGTAAGCGGTCCCAGAGGGTTTTTCCCGGCAAAGTTACTGGCACGGGTGAGAAAACCACAAATGTTACAAGAAGGAACGCAAACCACATCGTCTCTTTGAAATATTGCTTTTAAACTTTGTTAACCTTTGAGTAGAAACACCAAAGAACATGTGATTTTTCATATTGTCAGGTTGAATTAATGCACTCGCAATGCAAAATTATCCTGTTTCTCGAGTTGTGCCCTGATTCTACAATGATAAACAGACTGAGGAAAATGCAAACGTCACTCTGACCTCTTTATTCTTTGGAAAACTTATTAGACAATATTTCCCCTGTGAGGGCAGCCCTCAAGGCATCAGAAGAGGTTTGAGTGGTGATCATGTTTCTTTACTTCCCTTGCTCAGCAGGCATCTGTTCCACTGAAGTGGCCTTGAGCAACACTCTTCATCCCTATACCAGCACCAAAAGCAGTTTTCTGTAGATGATCCTGACCTCTGACCTGATGAAGGTCAAAATATGTTAGCCATGTTTTCCTCCCTTTATTCCAATGTAAGTCAATATATATTTGAAAAACAAGGTTTATTTTAACATACAGTATGTAGTGGAGTAGATCAGCATGGCAGAGTTCTCTATTGTGACCTGGGACCTGATTTGTAGGTGCTTGTTGTTTATTCAGGTACTCTAGTTGAATACAAATTTGCAGCAACATCCATATTTGAAACATTGTCTGCTGTCAGAATCAACTTTATTGGCCAAGCACATGAACACATACAAGTAATTCTTTGGTAGGTTTAGAGTTTTCAATACATACAGCCAAAACCAATCCTGAACATGAGAGTGGACAGCCTGAAGTTTAGAAACAACAAAGATTACAGTAGGACATTTGGTAATTATCACGCTTGTTGTACGACATCAGGGTGCGTTTAGTCTTTCAATCTTGAGTCGTATGTAATATTTTTCCATAAATTCCAACCTCGTCAGCAGGTGTACGTATGGGAAATGCACTAGTACATAATTTGACCGGCTTTGAATATCTTTGCTTGAGCATCGTACTGTTGGTTATAGTCAGACCCAGCAAGTGCATGGATGAGTGTGTACTTCGTGGCGTGCTTTGTCTAAAGCTGATGATCATTTAAAGAAATCTGTGACAAGCTGACGTCAGCTCACCGCGTGTTCAGAGCAGTCTGAAGCCTGAGCTTTGTGTGGCCATGTTAAATATGAATGTCTGACATTATAATGATAAATATAGGACAGAAAATACAGTAAAGTTGAATAAATTATCTTTTTTTATCATTTTTGTGAACACCTCTACGTGCTACATTACCCGAGAAATGGCTGCCATAGCTATTAAGAAAAGGCCAGTTGGAGGTGCAAAAATTAGCTGTCGAAAAATTCAAACTAATCCACAGCTGCACATTTGTTTTATAATCAACCCAAAAATCAAAAATGTTATTCATTTTAGCTGCAGATTTAAATATCAGTTACTGGCTCACAAATACTGAAGATTGGTGACTATATGTTTCCTGCTTAAATGCCTTTAGGGAATTATAGTAAACTTGTGGATTTATAAAAACAGCCTTGTGACTTTTTATCGAAGAAGCTGGTGTTTTCTAAGGCAGTTGTTCATCTTTTGTATCTGATCATGGTTGGTGCTCAAACACAGAGTAATAGCCCCTCACTGGCTTAAGTACAAATAAATAAATGAGATTAAATTCCTCTATTATACCAAAATGATCTGTTTTTGACCACTAAAGGGTGACTACACTGACTTTCCAGCAATTACTCAGTAAATTATCTTTATCAGTCTCTCAACTCAGGGGAAATTAATCAATTTTAGTCAATGAAATAAGTTTTTTATTAAATTACAGAATACAGTATTACTAACGTGTCTTAGGGGACATTTATGCGTGTTATGATTATAAGGTGGAAGACAAAAACTTCCAGGAATCAACTTAGTGATGGTTTTAAACAATAAGGAAGCTTTTACCAAAACCATAACCATAGATGTTGTTGTTGTAAAATAAACAATGACCAATAAAGGCTCCCAGGTCCCAGTATCATCATTTTCTTCTCACTAACCCACCCACTAAGTTGCTACATCAAACCAACCAGGTTCACAAGATGAGATCCGATATCATTTATGGGAAGAGCAGCCTTCTGGAGCAGAGGTGTGTGGGTGTTCATGGAAAGATCTGATAAGAGAGGAGATAAGTGTAGAAATTCAAATATCCCCACAAACTCTCTTGCGTAACTGTGAATTTTTACTTTTAAACTAAAGTCATCTGTGGTGTACAGAGTAAAAAATATTTCAAAGATGGTGTATTTGCAATAAACAACTTTTACTATCTGTCTCTGGCATCAAGGGATTACTTGTCATTGTTTTGTTTTTGTAAAATTCTCACAAAAACACAGTCAACACTCAAACAAATGTTCCACATTATTTTCTTACACAACTTTGAATTACTGTAAATGTGAGTTTGAAACAAGGAAGTTCTTGGGTAAGTGAAAGTGTTTGCACACTGTTGTGAGGAGGACTGGAAATCTTACTCTGCTTAAGTAAACTCTGTCATAAAGTGCGTACAGGCCCACTCAGGGGAAAGCCCTTTATAAACAGATTAGATCTTTTAATGTGTTCGTGCGTATGCATGTGTGTATTCTCCCATGACCAGAAGTCTAGCGCACCAGTCGGTGAATGTTAGTACCTGTCCCCGTCAATCAGGCCGAATGTTGCTTCAAAACACCAACAAATGCACGGAACGACTCATTACAAGCGAGTGGAAGAAAAAGTGTGTTATGTGATGACATGATAATTGTTAATTGCAGGGTTCTCCCTTTCAAATCGACATCCACAGTCCCCACAGCAGGATGTGCTCACGCTGTGATTATGGTCAAGGGCTCAACCTCTTGCTGGGAGGGAGAGGTTGTATATTATTACAGCCTAATTCAACATTATGTGAAGAGGAAAGTGGTGCGTGAGTATGTGGCTCGTGTAAATATATAATATGTATAAAAGTGTTTCAGAAAAATGCATCTATGCCCAGTGTGTCATTCAGTTGAACATATGATGCTTTACCTTTTGGACTGTGGTTTTGGGTAGGTGTATTTATATGTCTACATAGGCGTGCATGTGAATGTGTCTGACCTAACATTGAATTTGTGTGTGTTTTAATCTCACACTCTTGTGCTCAGGAATGCAGTGAATAGCTTTCTCCGGGGGCAGGAGTGGTGCGGCGGTATGCTCTAGCCACCTCCTTTCCCTCGCAGGTTAATTTCCATGTTTTTGATGAAACTGGAATTCCACCTCACCTGTTCGAATACAGTGTAAACATGTTTCAGCAACATCCACAGCTATATATCTCACATTAATGCCACATTCATTAGTAATGCTGCGATTGGTTGACATTCAACAAAGTGTTTCAAAGTGCTTTAGGTGGGGCATCACAACACCAAGAAGTTTACAGAGCCAGTTTATGAATAAAGAGGTTTATGATGCAATTGTGGACTGTGTTGCATTTTATGGGTAAGGCCCTTTTGATGTCAAGGGAGTAAATACTTGTAAAGTGAGTTCACTGAGAGCATGCCTTACAGTACTCCTCATGCGGTTTCGGCATCAAACTAATATCATCACTTCAAATTCAAATCAAGAATTTCACAAGTTGAGACGAAACTACAACTGAAAGAGGATGAGTAAAAGTGTTTACATATTTTCAGCTGCAGATCAAAGGAAACCCTTGGTTGTCAAATTAGGGGGATTTGTTTTTTTTTATTACAAATCATGGAATAAAAGTTATTATGATGTCTGGATGTCAAATGTTTGTCTCTAATATAAAGGCCATCCATTCCAAAATTGTTGAGACATTTCATGAAAAAAAAAAAAAAAAAAAAGGAAAAAAAAAATGTGAACTTGTACAAGATAAAAAAAAGTCAGAGGATCACAAAAGTAAACAAAATTCATGGACTCATGAATGTCAATGTGAAATTTCAAGGTTCATCAAGAATTTGTTGAGATAGTAAAGTCTGGGACAAAATGCTTGACCACCATGTCATCCCTGGAGCTATGCCACTTTAGTATGGCTAAAAAGTCTGCAGAAACAGTGTCTCCTTTACTCTCTATAATCTGCATGCTGTCAACAGTCAACCAAGTGACTACGTCTTTGGTGAAGAGTATCCGTTGACACTGTGATCTGCTGAATTTAGAGTTTTAAAGTGGTCCAGGTATATTTTGGTTGTCAAATAAGTGGGAATTTACCTCAGCTTCACAATACACTAATTAACCCGAGGTTGAAACCTGAGGTCACAGGTCACTTTGTGAGGAATAGGGCAGCCTAATAAGTGAGTGGGTGTGTATTTGTATTTGTGCTTATGAGAGTGCCTGTGTGGCGATAAACAGGCCGGATGGAAGAGCTGAGACAGGCCCACAATGAAAGGTACACACAGATAAGACAGTGTGTGCGTAAGGAAAGTGATTTTCACAGAGACTTCCCCAAACACACCTGGGAGATGTTCTTACAAGAGATAAAAGCTCTAAAAACACCCACAGCAAATACCATTCATTTAATGGTTTGACATTTAGGATTGGATAAGATTTTACTTTGTATTCTCAATGAGGAATTGCACTCTTCTGGGCACTATTTAGACAGAGGGAGACAATTTCATGGATGCAGTTTGGAGATATGTTAAACAATGAGATTAGTCTTGCTTAGCTCAACAAACGGAGATGAAGGTTTGCTTCCCGTTTCCTACCAACAGTTCACATTGGGTTTTTTTTTAGTCATGATAGCAGTCTCTCCTTAACATTAACAATGGAAAAACCCACTACATGTCAAGTGAAAGGGAGTCGCTTGTGACATCTGCACAGATAAATAACATCCGACTGTGTAAATCCCTTCAGCTCTTCAGCGTTTTAGCATCTTTCAGCTCATTGTTTTGGTTCTGTTAAACCCAATGTCCATACAGCAGAGAGTCAAAGTTATCAGCTAGCGCAGTGGAGAATTTATAAGCAAAAGAGCCAGCGGGTGATGTAATACACAGTCTCACCAATAGGACGCTACTGACAATTGGCAGTAACATGTAAAGATATGCAACAATGTGCCAACAAAGACACATGGGAAGAAGAAGATCCAAGCAAGTACACATGGATGTAAAGAATGGACTTTGCGAGGATGTGGACGCACATGAACTCAAGGCGTTTGTTAGCACTCAAGGATATACACAGTTATTTTACAAATATTGGTGACTGACACTGAATGTAAACAAAACTTGTTCACAATTAAACGTTACAGGGTGTATTTAAAAAGAACCTCCACTCATTTTAGACATTAAAGGCGCTTCTGGGTGTTGGCGTAGAAGTTACCGGAGTCCTAATGCATGTGAAGAAAATAATCCAAGCTCTGTGAAGTCTGATAAATTGCCTCAGGTCATGTCAGATGAGTCAGTTTTGGTTGTGGATGAAAACTACAAGATTGAAAACAAAAAAAAACAAAAAGAAATCTGCGGGTGTGGAGTTAGACAGACATGAGTTTATGTCTGAATCACTGTTTGAGGCAAGCAACTCATGGTTACATCAATCACTTTTGGCATAACATCTCCAAATTTCTACCTCAACTGCTAGTAGTTAAGTTGCATGTAGGTGCCAGATTCTGACAATGAAAAGGAATAGGTTGAATAAATATGACAATCTCTCCAGGTTTGTTGCATCAAAGCACAGTGGCAGTGGGTCAGTACCAATGTTTTGTTTTTGTAAGACACTGAGAATGACCTGTTTTGTTCTTTAAGTATTGAATTTGTTACAATGTGAAGAATACATTCAGTACAGGCATTTTTAACAGTGTGTATCACTGCTTTGCAACAAAGGTCCTACCAAACTATTACACTAATTTCCTTATACAGCATCAAACAGTAGACAAAGGCTTGAAAAAAGCAACTATGAAGCCCTAAAACGACAAACATATCTATTATTAAAACACAAAACAACAACAATGTACTGATTCTCTATTCTACCACTACATATCATACTTGGGACATGTAAAGAAAATGTAGGTGTTTTGCTTATATGAAGACCGTCCTTAAAGCATATGTGCGCCTCATCTCCTCTTTAGTTCCGCCGACTTAAGAAAACGGAGTGTCCAAGCCTGTGCGCTAAAGTTCAGCTTGAGGATGAGAAAATACCCCGAGGGCAGAAGTAAATTACTCCTTTTTTCTGCTGTGTGACTTACTCAATATGTGTTCCTTCAGCGCTGGACCCTGCATATTCGAATATGATCAATGTTGACAGGACTAGCCTTTGGTCGGGTTAAATTACACTATATTCTCCTCTCGCTCGCTCTCTCCTTCCATTTTTCTTCTTCGCTGACCAAATAGGCTTATGAACTCTTTGAACTGCTGGACTGCAGATTACGCACCAACCAACTCACTTACTGGAACTGACCAATGGAGACAAACGAAAGAAGAAGAAAAGTGATAGGGGTAGAACATACTGTAATCTTGATAAAATGA
The DNA here is from genome assembly GCF_029030835.1 of Brachyistius frenatus. NCBI lineage: Eukaryota > Metazoa > Chordata > Actinopteri > Embiotocidae > Brachyistius > Brachyistius frenatus. The sequence continues at coordinate 122,049 of NW_027210946.1, forward strand.
TGAGCATGCAGGAGTGGAAGAGAGGAGACCATTTCCTTGCTCGTTAAAGCACTTAAACTTTAGCTGTCACCTGGTATAAAATCTTTTGCTTATCTATGCATCTAATCAGAGATTAGGATGGAGGAGGAGGTGTGGAGGCCAATGGCGGCTGGGTGGACGTGCGCTGCCTCTGTGTGGCACACTCCTCACAGCTGGGCAGGGTTAACAGTCATGACACTGATTGGCTAATGATTTATACAAAAACTATGACGGGTGAGTTAAGTCATCTGTGATACATAGAGTCCAAGTGGTTGACAGATCTTCTCACTGAGGAAATGGAAGGACATTTGATGAGACCCAAATAGTTTTATTGAAGAATTATTTTTCCTTTTTTTTTTTTTTTTGCAATTATAGAAACATGAGGGGAGAGTAAAGGTCCGGTCAGCTGGGAGTCAAACCGATGATTCTGGTTTGACTCCTACATGCGTCTCCTACATTGTAGTCTTGGGGAGTTGCATGTAACAGATTTACATAACAAAATTACAAAAATAAAAACAATTGTAATTTGTTACCATTATTGAGGAAAAAACAATGCTATTAACTTAGAGTTACGATTCAAAATGTTGACGATTACAGAGGAGTTACATCAGAATTTATTGTTTTTGAGATTATATGTAGAATTTAACATTCATTCTATAGATAGATAATAGATAAAAACTGAGCAGTGTAATCTATTTTTAACTTTTCAATGTTACAACCCAATTTAAAACATTTGTCTGAAAAGTAATCAAATCTAATCAGTTACATTACTTTGATGAAGTAATTCATATAGGTAGAATACTTATTACATTTTTAACTGGGTAACTAGTACTCTGTAACCTTTATATTTGAAAAGTAACCTCCCAACAGGGATTGTAGCGTGTGGGGTACACGCCTTAACCATTTGGTGTTCAGGTCACACCAACACACATATTCTGTTTGTGTTCTCAGATGGGAAACTCACTTCAGTGGGGAATTCTGACGAATCGTTTAATCTCTGCAACACTTGTGAAAGTCAGAAGGCAGAGAATTACACATACCCACACTCCAGAGAGTTGCAACAAGAGAGGTTTATTTTTTTAAAGCCCTACACTCACATTTGCACGTACACTCTAACCGTAAACGTGCACACACCTATGCAGCGTGATCACATGGTGTTAAGCTGCGTTATCAGAGCTCATTATTGGGGCAAGCGGTGAAGGTTAATTCCTGGATAATTTATGTAAGATTGGTTAAGAATGTCAACTGCGAAAACTCCCACAGAAGCACCTTGCTGTGGAAATGATTCCCTTCCACAGATTTACCAACAGCTTAGGCTCTCACGAACATACGCCAAAAGGCAAAGAGTCACTTTAAAAAAAAAAAAAAGGGAGTGTTTGGCAGATAGGAGGAGAGCGAACGGAGAGGAAGAATGTGTAATTTGGCGCCAGGTGAAAAAAATACTGTGGCAGTCAGCCATTAGGCTTTTGGTAATGGAATGCCTCTGTTACATTATACATTTACACAATGTGACTTTCATCCTGAAATGCACCCGCTGCTCTTTCTATGGAGGAAAATCTTCATTAGTAGTCTGAGCACCATAAATCATAAAAATGTAGTTTCTGTGTACGTTTTTGTGACTATAAACAACAGAAAATAATTACAAAGCTCTACACGGTTTTATTTATGATGATGTAAAAATAGGAAAACAAATCATCTTGGCTTTTTGCACCAAAATCATTACAATTGGTTACTGCCGACACACATGGTTTTATCTGTATGGGGGAGGGGGGGGGGGGGGGAGTCCAGAGGAAAGGTCTGCATAATATTAGAGGTTTTGTCACTGAATTTGAAGATATAATCATGTTTGTGGATTAGTTTTAAAGTTTGCAGGGAGTAATGGAACAAGACAGAGCAGCCACAGGTAGCTGTCAGATGGAGAGCTGCAGGCGACAGCCTCGCACACCTCCACCCTCTCAGCTGCATGACCAGGCGCTGTTGCTATGAACTGCATCTGTGTGGAAAACTACTCGTGCAGTTGCATGAAATCAGACGGCGGTTGCTTGTGGCATTGATTGCTCATGATGGAAAAAACCCAACTTAGACTGACTTAACACGACGTGCCGTTTGCTTCCCCGTCACCTACTCTATACTCTTATTCCTGACAAAGTGGCAGCCAATGGAGTGTGAATCACCCTGGTTTCCTCCTTACATGATGATGTCTACAAATCTGCGTCAATGTGCAGATATATGCAGGGGAGGCTGTTTATTGTACTTTTAGGAAAGAACCATTTCATTAAAGTGTGTGTGGAGTCAGCACAAACGGGGATGTGCACACATGTACTGTATCCACTGTGACCTTGCCCACTTGAGCGCCCACATGCACACGGGTAAATGCACACACTCTGAGTCAGCAGAAACAGGAGCTTGGTGACACCGCTAATGAACCCAATTGTTATTCTTCAATTTAACTATGAACCAGGCCAAGGAACTCCTCTCAGCACCGCTCCAGTTACATGACAGCCAAGTCCCTCTCTTCCTAAAAGCTGTCTTTCTCCTTATCTATCACTCACTCAGCTTCTCTGCTTTCTTGCTTTATCATGCCTCGATTCTCTCCACTCTAAAGTCTCATTGTCTCTCGGATAAATGCCCAACCAGGTATGAGCAGGCAAGCCCGATGGCACGCGCATAGCTGCCACCTTATGTCATTACATACTTATCAGCTCTTTCCATTTCCTTACTGTCTATGAAGCTGTCTGTGCTGGAGATAGATGCAGCATTGCCTCTTCCTGCAGTAGACTATTGGTCCAGGAGAGGGCATCACTTCTTTATGGAGACATCTAATATAGAGATGACTGCAGCACCAAATTAAATCATGTGGAAATATTACAGACATAGCCATTCAAAGAGTATTTAAATGGACAGGTTATTAAATAAATTTGTTTAAGATCAGATTGTTTCGAGATGAAACAGTACATTTTTTTAGGTGATGCAGGTCTAACACACTCTGCCTTGTATTTTTGGTTGGTTCAGTATATATTTTCATTATCTAAATTATAATTTAAATCTAATCAAAAAAGTAAACCTTTAAGCTCATGTCATTGGATGCAATTTTTCTACTTTGGGCTTTTTGTCTTCAGTAGAAAAGTGAATTCAAACGTTATGTTCAATTAACAGCAATTAGAGGAGTAAAACAAAAATGCACATCCTCCTTCAGTGGAAAATAACTCATTACATTTATCTCCTGAGGTACTTCCTCTACTTTACTTCAGTGTTTTTGATTCATGCTATGTTATGTCACTCCACTATTTTCATGTATCAGTTGTTATAAGTTACTTTTTAGATTTTATATCCAGACTAAATTGTCAAATTATAAAATAAGTAGCACGGTTATAATTGGTTGTGCCACGTCAACCAGCTACAACATTAAGTAGGCTACTCTGTCTGCATGGTAATGTATCAACAGGAATGATTGAATACTGGCAAAAGCTGTTTTCCATAATTAGTACTTTTACTTTGAAGACTAAAATTATGTTTTTGCTAAATCTTCACTACTTTCATTTGAGTAGAAATTTTAAAAGAGAGCTTTTACTCATAATGGAGTATTTTAGACTTTAATATTGCTAATTTTACATCAGTAAATGATGTGAATACTTCCTCTATCATTGGCATGCACACATGTTCTTACACAGCCACCCAAAGTTAGGGAGAAAAGGCTGCCTATCTATTTGTGTTTAAAGCTATAGTTCTATACGACTTTTACTGAGCGTCCGTTTATCCAAGCCCTTTTCAAACGAGTTCACACATAAGTGATAAAGCCTATCACTGCCAGATACATCTCTCCACACAGGGTCTGTATGTGACGTACAGAGATTTTAAATCCAGTGTCTGGTGAGACATTCCAGTAATGGCACTGGTATTGATGCCTATTACGTCACCCGGTGATGATTGTTTTGCCAGATCTGAAGGGGGGAGCTACAGTTATGAGCAAGAGAAGTAGCCTGCTGCACCTAAGAGTCTGGTGGATACATTTTACACGTGTCCCAGAAAACGTGGATGATGCTGATGAATTAGAAACTCCACATTTACAACAGTGAAAGCGCTGAAAGAAAAGAAGGGACAGAAGGCAGACACGGATGTCCCTTAGTGCTCTCGGACAGGCTAGTATTTGTATTGTATTGTCAATATTTGTTGTAGGTTATGTAGCTATTATATGTTTGGCAATCACTCTCTCTGCCAGAAGGGGTTGAAGATCCTCACTACAGGCTTAATAGCATCTTTTTCCTCCTAATCATCATCCTGATAAAGAATATCACAATTGTGATAAAGGGTTTGTTTAAAGCTGTTTCACTGTAGTCACTTCCTTTATCAGTCAGTATACTACATCTGCATCACAAACAGCCCTCTTCTGTCTCTGACTCCCCTTTTTCCACTCCGTCCCCTCCTCTTCTTCGCCGCCATGTCTCAGCAACAGCTCGAAGGGGGAAAAAAATGAAAGGAAGACTATGTAGATGGCTTCTGCTGTGCTGGACATTACACAGAAAATTCATTCTCTGATGGACAGACAGCAGGAAGTCACGAGCAGACTCACACTTTCCACGAGTGCGTGCGTGCGTGCGTGCAGGCGCGCTTTGAGTGCCGTGATGCGGTATGACAACTCCTGACTAGACCTGCGGTGCACGCACGTTGTACACGCAGACGTAACGGCTACGTGTCCGGACACACACGCTCTCTTTACTTCGGCAAGCTTGGTTTCCCCTTTCATGGAAACGGGGGATATTTGGAGCACAACCCCCGAGTAGCCACAAGGCTGGAAAGTATTTGCCCTAGGATCACCAGCTGGAACAGGAGATGGGAAGGTGTTGCGCTCGTCTTACCCCGACCTGACAAAACACACGTTTGACCTTTTTTTCTTTTTTTACATAATATTCTGTTACAGTTTTTAAGAGGAAGGAAATAGAAATGCTCGCACTAAAAAAAATCACACAAGAAGCGCATTCGAGCCGAGGTCATATATATATATATATATATATATATTATATGTGCGACGCTAATATGTTCACCAGTAAAATCCTTACAGAGAATGACTTAAAATAAAACTAATCAGACTTCATTTGTTGTAGAAATTAGGATTGTAGCTTATAAATACAGCAGTAAAAACCTATAACATAGTTATATTAATAGAATGTGCATGTGGGCTTTTAAAGCTGCAGCCCGACATGACATGTGGATGATGAAATTGATTAAAAGCATGAAACAGTGGGTGATTATTTCAGCTGGCGGAAGCAATAGGCCAATAATATATAACAATCAAAATGCAATCATTGTTGTTGTTTTTTCCACATAAAACCAATAAAAAATAGACTGTTACTTCTGCACTCCAGTGTGTTTTTAATAGCTCACAGGTGATGTGATCGCTACGTTAATAGGAGACACTCTTGAAAACGACTTCAAGAGGGCGCAGTTCTGTATATCAGCCCATAGAGGACACACCTACCCCGTTCTAATGATCCAATCATCCACGTCTCCAGACCGACTCTACTACAGTCACAGTATGGACAGAACGAGCCAGGGGAGGACGCGTTCTGTTCCAACGCAGAGAGCTGACCTGCTTGGTGCGCAGTGACAACACAAAGTTGTGTCAGACAATTATATGTACGCGCGGTTTTCTTTTTCACTGACCGTCAACCTGGTCCACGGATTCAAGTTGCACATTGGAGTGGGCTACAAGTTTCAAATGGACAGACACTTGGAAACGGCTGGCTCAACAAGCATGGGATTATTTTTGTAATGTGGATTGCTATTCCCTTGCAAGAAAAAAAAGGTCTGCTGCGAAACAATGTGAGACGTTGTGCATCTTGGATTTTCGTGTTTCTGGATATTTTGAAAATAATTGGCAACAGCTGAGCAGGAAGAAGTTAATGCGCAAAGGATTGTATGCTCCAACCTTGGGACCAGCATGGATCTGCCATTACGACCCCCGGTCCCTTATTTAAAGAAGTTCTAGCCGGTCCACTCGTGTTGTTGTTGTGCTTGTTGTTGTAAACTTCATGTTTGAGAACAGATCGCCACATTGGCCTCTTGCATTTTAAAACGTCGCCTGCCTTTGGATTGGATTTCCAACACCATGAACTTTATTGACAGTTTGACACTATTATTTTTGACGCTGTCAGCTGTCAAGGTGAGTGTGTTACGGAGAGCAAACTGGTTATCAGTCGACCTCTATTTCCAAACTGGTCATTAATGTGTAGCTTGTCCTTGTCTTTCCTCTGGCTAGGTCACCGCTCATGTTTAAACAAGCTGAAATGTTTAGTGGCTCTGAGGGGAATTAAACGGCCATTACGCAAAGCTGACACTATGTAAACCTAACCCATACTCGTGTGACGGGTGCGCTTCTTTTTTTCTTTTTTTCAAATGGAAATGTGGCTTATGTAATTATTTTTGAAATAAGGTTGTTAAGTTTGACGCTGGGTGATTGCAGGCCTGCTGTTAAACCACCTTGTAGATATTATTACGCTTTAAAGGCGCAGCGGCTCCATTCTGAATTAGGACATGAGAGCAGGTTCATTCCCGGCAGCGACACTACTCATGGTTAGACTGCTTCAATAAGAAAAGGGTTTCAAACTGAAACCAAACTAGAGAAAACTACTTCCCAGATTAATCAGGTGGCCTGGGGAATTTTAATGTCTGTTTAAGAGCGCACTGTAAATCGTTTTCTCTAATCATTAATCAAGTACTGTATGGCTTTGGGCAAAGGTTTCAAGGTGAAAAATGTTTTAGCAGCACGCCACTTGAGTAGGAGGCTGCGTATTTTCCTGCAACATGATTGGATTTTGCGGGATTATTTCCAACAACACTTTGCCACCTCAGGAGTTCCTCTCTACAGCATCGTATCCCCCCCCCAACCTAATTAAGTAGCCCATGACTCCTCTCCACATCCCAGTAATGTGTTTATTTAGATAACTGGTTGATTTAATGACAGCTAAACCACCCAATCAACGGTAAACGGTATCGGGATGATGCCTCAACTGCTCATAGTCGACATATCATCACTCGGTTTAAGAGCTGATGTTCGCAGCTTGACACCCAACCCATTAATAATACAGTATATAGTGTTTTGGAGGGCTGGGGTCTCCCAGCCCATAAGGTTGGACCCTCTCACGCCACCAGAAGGGGGTGGAGACTGCACACAACCCAACCATTTATTTTCCACTCTTCGTTAAGAAGTAGAAGTGAGTTTCATTCCTCTTAACGCCGACTCACTTGGCACAAGTTGGTGCCACAGGAGCAGGTTTCATGCAATATTGGGGAGAGATTGCGCGAGTTGCGCGCGCTTCTATGTGGAGCGAGAGAAAAAGGAAGAGGGTGAAGGCACCGTGTGTGAAGACGAGAGAGCGTTGTGCGTAACGAACGGATGGAAAGTTGCCAAAAAATCCTTTGTGGCCTGACTGGTGTGGTGACAGCTACCCCCTGTGAGGCAAAGTAGCTGGCTTGAAATTCTTACCGGTTTTAATGGCAACGGTTATTAATCCGTGTTGCCTGGAGGCAGGGGAGCAACACATGAAAGGTTTAGTTGCTGAAACAAAACCAACAGGCAGTTCCCAAGGTTATAAAGGTTTGCCACGTAGCTCGTGGCAGAACTTATGTCAGCTTGTAACTTTGGACAAATAGATAGCCATGTGGGGCCATATACCCCACACATAATAAGATATATTATAGTTTGAACAATTTGGCAAATAATTATATCCTGGGATCAGTAATTTCAGTTGATACTTATATTTATAACCTTTAGTTTTACTTCAAAGCTTGAACATGTTCACAATTATTCTATAAAATATAGTATTTCTTTAAGGCTTATAGAAGACAAAGGGAGAATGTTTGACTCTTGCTGCCCCCTATACTGTGTATAGACCAGCCCAAGATAAGATAGCTTGGTTTTCATATTTCGGCACTGGTCAACAGAAATGTCAAAATGCAAATACATCTTTTGCACAACTGTGGATAAGTAAATGGCACAAGCAGTGTTTTTTCTGCACAATCTACAGTAACTAACAGCATGTTTTTGTTTGTTGTTTTTTTTTCCTTGCAGAGTGCCCACATACCGAAGGAAACAGAAAGAGGTCCACATGACGGTAGGTGTCTCACAGGGCACCGTGGGAATACAGTCTGTATTGGGCTCCCTTGTTGGCACATAGCCAAAGAGAAGGCTGGTTAGAATTTCACCTTGATATTAAAGGAAAATTATCGCCTCCTAGTGGACAACTTTGTAGCTTGACCCTACCGAGATTTATCCCCTTCCAGACTCCCCTTATTTTTTAGTAAATGAGAGCTGTTTCACCCCTAAATCTCATCCAATGGACATGTTCATCCAGAAGAGCATTCCTTCTTATTTGAGGTTAAGCTGAGGAAATGTTATGGAGACCAGACTCTTTTATAGAATGGAATGTCACCCTCTTGGCCCACAATTTCATTTTGCACAATCGCAGCATTGCCCAATCTAATTTGGACAATCAGAAGCTGAACTTCATGGTACTTCACTGGTATGTTTAGTTTGGCTTCCCGGAGGACGTTCAGGCCTGGGGTTGTTTTAGGCTCACCAAAGCTCTAAGTGATGTTTTGAAGGTGTTGTCGCTCTGTGTGCTAATATCTTTCTCAAGAGCAGAACTCCTGCAAAGACGGAGAGAGCAGGGAAATAGACTGAAGGTGAAAAAGCAGACAATATGCTGTTATTGCACAGCTGTAGACAGGGTGACTTACAATAGGGCAGAAGGAGAGCTATAAAAATGGGGCGACACTCGGGTCATGCAAATCTTTGATGCAGCTGATGGGGTCAAGATAGATATATCAATGAAGTACTTGTTAATTTGAATGTCAATTTACATAAGTGTGTGTGTGTGTGTGTGTGTGTGTGTGTGTGTGTGTGTGTGTGTGTGTGTGTGTGTGTGTGTGTGTGTGTGTGTGTGTGCAAAAGTAGGTCAGTCTGTATTTGATTCTATAAACCCAAGTGCTTCGAGCAATAGAAAGTAAAACTTGTGTATTTCCAATCTCTTACGAGCCTGCCAGTTTTTAATTCTCATCCCTGTTTAAGTGTGTTATTGTTACGGCACTGTAGCGTTTAAGAGTCAATAATTTAGACTTGAGCTCCACTGCCATTTTATAACCCTGTCCACTGTGATTCTGTCTCCCAGTGATCCCTTTAATGGAGGTGTACAATAAGAGTTTGTGTAAGCCTCGGGAGCTGCTGGTGGAAATTCTGCAGGAGTACCCGGAAGAGGTGGAGCACATCTTCATCCCATCCTGTGTGGTGTTGACACGGTGTGCCGGCTGCTGCAATGACGAGATAATGCAGTGCATGCCAACATCCAGCTATAATATTACAATGGAGGTGAGTAGCACTACTTAGAACGGGAATTTAAAATGTTTTTCTTCAGGGACCTATTTTTTTTTTTTTACTTTTATTGAACCAGGATATGTCTGTTTGCTAAATGCACATTTAAATACTTCATTTTTGCCCAACTGTGACACTAGAGGGGCACGCGGGCTGCACAAGTGTCCTTCTGACCAGCACAGAGCCCTCCAAGAACTTAGCATAAAAGCCCTTTCAGTGTGTCCAAGTACACGTAGCTCAAAGGCTGCTTAGGTGTGACCTTTGGGCAAAAATGAGCTCTATTGTTGCATGCAAAAGAGCTGCTCCACTTTTTCACCTGTCAGGGATCCAGGGTCATTGAAAAAAAAAATGAGCAGTAACAGGCTTTTCTGCTCTTGAGTAAACATTTCCAGTGAGGAGTGGAGATCTTTTTTTGAACTTTGCATGTGTTGATCCTTTTGATACTTTATGACATCACAACGGCAATTTTAACACATCAGTTATAGTCCATCAAAATGAAAACGGGTTGTATAACTCTCTGAAACATTTCACTTTTAACATCCAGAGACCCGTAGTCCTGCTTATTTTCAATCTTCCCCTCCTCTGCCCACATGATTAGCTTAAGTAGAGGTTTTTCAGCTGATCAGGAGCTGGTACCTCCCAGCTCTTGGTTGGCTGGACACCCTCAAACCATCCAATCATCCGAGAAGCAGGGTGAGAAACCACAGAGCTCTTCAGAAACTCCTCCGATACCTGAAGTTTCCATGCACGACAGACTGGGACTCAGACGTGAAACTTAACCCATTAACCTTGAAGTAGCTTGTCTTCCTCTTAAGCAGATTTTAAATTATAATGTGACCTTTTGTTGATCCTCTATTCGTTTAATGCTATGATTTCACATAAATGATCATGTATTTTTTTATTCTACTAACTTGTGATAATCTCTTCTTTCTTTTTTCTTTTTTTTACAGATTAAAAGAATAAAACCCCAAAGGCAACAAAATGACATTTTTATGAGTTTTACAGAACACAGCGCATGTGAGTGTAGGTAAGAAACCCTGAACACACACACACACACACACACACACACACACACACACACACACTGAAAATCACTGTACCATTGTGTAGCAGAGCATGGGTTGGCCAAACACGCTGTGAAGTTATTGTTTTCACTTTGCCCCTGACACATTCAACAGATGCATATCACACAGATCCATGTCTTATCTGCGCTTCTTTTATTTCACTGATCTTAAGAAGTCCTGAGCAGGTTTAAACATATCGCAGCAGACGTCCACCATGTCGCTTCCATTTATCCTCATTCCATCTCACTGCTCAGGTAAAGGAGATACTTTTGTTTGAGTACTGAGCTACCTGAAATTTTGCTTTCCTTCTGTGGCATGTAGAGGTCATTCCTGGAGCTACATAGGTGTGATTGCTTTAGTTATTGATCACAGTGATAAGTACTGGGCACTTTCTTTGTGGCCTCTAGTCCCTGGCAGGTGACTTCCTGTTAAGTGATGCGCAGAGGAAAGCGTTATTCATGTTTATGGGTCCTTTTTTTCTTTTCTGTTCAGAGACAAGTGTTTTCAGCTACATGTGGCTCAGATTCAGTAACATGGCCGAATGTTTTCCTCCCCCGTTTAGCTTTGACAGGTAGGGCAGATTTAGATGTGTGCTGAAGTGAAACAAGCATCATCATCTACAAACAATGATGGCTAATCCTTAACAAATACAGTATGTCGCCTCTCGTTGAGTACACGTTGTGTCGTTTTGGGCCTCTGTCGAAATCTGCAGCTGTTGCAAAATCAGTTGAGCCCTGTGACATCAATTAGCAAATGGTGAGACAGCAGCTCAGAGGGGGACATGCATCATCCTCCCACATTTCGGGAAAATCTAACAATAAAATAAATATTGCAGCGACGACTGTTGGCCGAGAGCCGAGTTGTCACTTTATGTGTCTTATTTTAAATGCTCTTTCTGTCTGGAGGGATGCTTCATCAGTGTCTCTTTCAAACTCTGACTTTAAAGGAACTCACTGCTGTCTGACTGCCACGATGACTCAATACTTCACCATTTAGTTGTAGCAATAAACTTTTAGGGCACCTATATAGAACATTTTTAGAGGCTGTAATCAATCTATTCAGTTTCGGTTTTAAATATTTAACTTCATTATAATGATCAGGAAAAACACAGCCTTGAAGTCACTGCCAACATGATATTTTTTTTTTATTAAATAACCAGAAAAACAAGAGGATATGTAACCAATGGTTAAGTTTAGTTGACGTAAAAGTTATATATATATATATAAAGACAATGTTAATGGTTTACGAAGCATAAGATAGAAATATTTCAGGGTTATTTGTGTTCGATTATCTATATACTTTATACTGATGACAGTAGCTTAATACAACTCTGATAAGGCTGTAGAAGAGCTATTAGTTAACAGTGAGGCTGATATCAGTGATGGAAAACTGCAAACAGTAAAGCTGCATCATTTCCTGAATCCATCACAAGAATGCAGGACTCCACCACTGACAACAAAACTCTACAAAAGCATTAAAGCATATCAAAGTGGGAGTGGTTTTCATTAAAATCTTACGCATAACTCCTTTAACTATCGACAGTTTAGTGCTGATGGCACCATATCAATGACAAAATTCCAATTTCAGTCCATTTTATTGTTGAAACTACTTCACCTTTACTTGAAGTATAAATGAATGCAGCTGTTTTGCCGTTGATTGAGTAGTTTTACATTGTGGTATTGCTACCTTTTGTGTCTACTTAACAGATTTCCATGTATGTGGTCTACACTGTCACCTTCACATAAAGTACATATACCATATATGCACACACATATACATGTACGATGCTTTATTAAGCACACTTATGTCGAGTTATTGCATCAGCTTGACAAAAAGAAACTTGGCCTCGAGTTGTTCATGACCTTCTTGAAGGAAACACTGTTTCCTAATGCCTCTGGCTAACTGTTGTCTCCTGAGGGTGTCAGCAGTTTCATTTCTTCACACTGCTATTGGCAGGAGTCGCCACACTGACAAGTGAAAGACAGCTAACAACTCGCTACTGTAGTCCTGTTTGTATGTATGTTTGTGTATCCATCAATGAACACAACCTTTTGTGCAGTATGCAAGCGTGTACATTCCATTATTTCCCAACAACTCTGTTGTGGAAGTATTTGCTGCTAAGCCAAACCTTTGAAAGTGAAGGACCGTTTTTATTAACATTTCTGGTAAAGGACGGTGACGCAATGTGATTTGAAATTATGGTTGCGAGCCCGCCCATAATTAGCCTCTGGTCTCTGATGATTTTGTTATGTATCTGTTTACCAGGAAACAAAATTGCGTGCTGTGATCTAATGTCGCCTTGTTTTGTTCCTGCCTTTCAGGTTAAAGAAAGAAGTGAAAGAACAGAAAGAAAAGTGAGTAGAGCGCTCTTTCTGCATGGACATTGGTATTTTGGGGGAAACAATGGGGACTTGAGATTTGATCTTCTTTCTGTTTTGTTTTGCAAACAAACTCTCACTCTCAGTTGTCTGCAACTCTCAGCTGTTCCGACATGATGACATAGGCTCTTTTGTACTTAATTGATCTGCCTGGTATTTTCTCACCATTTCCTTCCACATAGACACACAGAAATGCACACGAAACGCTCCACAACGATAATATTTCATGAAAAACCCCGACGGAGAAGCTACATGAGATCATCCTATAGAGAGAACAGGCTAGCATGCTGTTCTCGGTTGATAGACACAGAGAATACCAACTAAACCCACTCAGGTGAATGAGTGACACTTGATGAGGCCATTGCCCTCTCTGGTCTGTCCTTTATACCTTGACCCCGTTTTCTATCTCATCTTTACATTCCTCTTCTTTTTTCTTTACTGTTTACCTCCTATTTAACTTCTGTTACACTGCTGTTTCTGACCGCGCTGATATAGATAACGACGTTATTGAAGACCTGTTAAACTTTTGTGATAATAATCGTTGCGTGAAGGATCCTCCTTTCCCATGTTACAGAAGTCACAGTGCTAAGGGTCATTCAAATTCTTTAATGTGCTGTCGGCTGTATTTTGGTTTGATTTTCAGGTCGTCTGTCATATAGATAAGACTTGGCTTTGGGACCTTCTCTTTAACCTTGTCTTAACTGTTTACGAGTCTTGCTTCAGTGGCGTGCTTCCACGAAGTAATGGTCTTCGGGTCATTCAACTTTTCTGATGCTTTCATACATTCATGTTAGTTTTAACACCGACCGCTGACCTGACAGTAGCGAGAGATCTGTCAGGGTGAGTCATCGTAGTGAGGTTGTGAAACGAGGTAACTGTTAACGTCCACAGTCAAACTAGACTTGATCTCTGCACAATTAAAGAGTTTTTACATTCACAACACATCAGCGTCATCTTGTTCCATAGATTAGATGGTGTCATATCTGTTGTTCACTCCCAGCTGGGTCTAATTTAGCCCTATTTGTGACTTCTGCACCCTGTATGTTACTCAGACATTGGGATTCGTGACGTTGCCTTGCAAGGTCCAAACTGAATTTCTAACCATTTTAGCCACTTGGCCGTTGGGAGGCAATGTGTGTTATCAGTTTGCCAGTCGGTCCACCACTTTATCCCCACAGAAAAGTCTCAACAATCATTGATTTGTAATTAAATTTTATAGACACACTGATGGTCCATAGAGGATTAATCCTAGCTTTGGTGACCCCCTGACTTTTCCCCAAGTGTCACTGAGATTCATATTTGTGCAACTATTAAAAAAATGTCCCCTTGTGGGATTAATAAAGTAACTATCCATCTATCTATCTTTTGGATGGATCATTAAAATTTGGACACGCATTTATAGACCGCAGAGGATGAATTCTTACAACTTGCTCCCCTGACCTTCCATATTGTGTCATCATCAGCCCAAATTGCTTTGATTCATGATCAAATATTTGCAAGATGAACAACACTCCCACCAATATGGAGAACTTGTAAACCCTCCAAGAGCTGCAAGCATGGCTTTAGGCTCATTTTCATGTCAGCACAACTCTAAGTTTCTGACAGTAGCATTTGCCCATCTGTGTGATATTTTGGTGCAGAGCCCATGGTGGACAGGTGGGAGGGGAGGAGCAGAATTGCATTTAAATGCCTATTATTCACCTGGAAAATTTGTCACTGCGGGCAGAAACCAGACATCCATGAGCTCAAGGACATACTTTTGTAATAAAGATCTAATCCGCTGCTGCATAACAAGTAAATAAAACATTTTGTGACTGAATAGCATCGAAACGTAAGGTCACGTACTAAAACGTGTATACGGTGCTGAGGTCATGGGACTGGGTCTGCCACTACCATGTGTTTTCCATGTAATTACGGTGCTTCCATTCCTGCTCCATAGGTTCAGGTAGAAACTGGATCATTATGGTTGCAGCATTTATATTTATTTATTTTTATAACCAATTTATAATTTTTCTGCCTGTAAAAATCTTAACGTAAGATACTGTATATACTCATCGCCGTCATTGGCAATAAAGACCAGCAATCATTGTTTTGTTTTTTGCTGTAGTGTGAAGTATGACCAAAGTTCTTTGTATAGTTGTACATGCTTTGGGCAGCAAAACTTAATCTAACTTGGCCTGTATTTGATCTTGATTATGAAATCTAGTCTGCACCTGAGAAACTGCAGGATGTGTGGAAATCACGTACAGTAAGGTGCACTATTCTGGGTGTTTCTTTACAAATTAGAAAACATTTTAAATGTTGTTTCACCTTTTTTTTTTTTAAGTTAATTGTAGCCTATTTCAACTCTTGGAAATTTTAGGAGTGTGGCAAAAAAGTAACTTAACCATCAACCCTCACTGAAGTAATTGGGATATGGTCAACGGAAACGTATGTGAACACTGTTGGATGCTTTTCTCATAATATGTTATATAGTTATAATCACATACAAGTCAGTCAGTAACAATAATCAAGCTAAAAATAACCTGTTTTGAATGATTAATTGCTTTGCTCTTTGACTGATACACACACGACTGCTATTAATCGAGGTTGGTTTTAGCAATCATCAATTTTAAGATCTTAACACATCAGCCCATGTCTCTCGTCAGTCTCTCAGGCATCTTTGTGCCTTGTTGTCCTTTCTCTCTTGCAGAAAATCCCGGAAAGGCAAGGGTAAAGGCCAAAAGAGAAAACGAAAGAAAAACCGTGACAAAACAATACACGATGCGTATGTCAGCTCCGCCTTCTCCACATACCTGCACCTGAGTGTTGCACTTCTCATAGTTAAGCTTATTTTGGAGGAGCTCTTTTGCCCCTTTTAATTTATCCCATTTAATTTGCCCATTGGCCACATCAGTTAGCATGCTGCTTCCGTGTATTGTCCTAACTTTGTCTCGTCAGCCGTGCTTTACATATTCAGAATATTCGTGTCTAGGCTGCCCTGTCTGCCGACATGTTTTGCTAACGTAGCTCTTGCAAAACTTCATGTGACAGTGATAACCAGGGAAGTTCAGCAGGCTTGGCCATATCCCACCTCGCAAGAAATGAACTATAACCCATCTCAACCACTCAAAATCTGCATCTAATCTCCTCCTAACCATGCCAGCACATTGTATGCAAGAATGTCACTCTCTCTACGGATGAGACTGAACTGATGATTGGGATAAGATACAACAATATAAAAAGCAGTAGAAACACGAGGTTCAAATTTCCTCTAACATCTTGTCAGATAGCTAGTTTTATGATTGATGGACATGTTTTAAGAAGCTGTAATAAACAGATCTTACATCAGCTGTTGGCTGAAACCTGAACCTTCCACTGAAACAGATCACAGATCCGCCAGCATTGCCTAGCAGACTGGTTCGTTCTCTTCTGGTATCTGTGCTGGAATCACCAGGGTTGTAATCATGATCCTGTGTTCAGTGTTGAGTCTGTGCCGCTTTGCTGTGTCTCGTACCTGTCTCCTTTCCCCTCTTTGTTCTTCTCATCTTTACAAGCTGAGTTTTGCTGTCCTATGCTTAATGCTGGTACTTTTTATGTAATATGAAGATACGAGTGATGGCTATCTAGTGCCTTTTTTTTTTTTGAGGGGGGGATTTGTAACCAACAAAGTACTGTTTTTGTTTCTTTGTTTGCCTGCTTTTGTCTCTGAAACCGTAAAAAGAACTCTTATTTTATTCAAAACTAATATAAATATGATCTCATGTCCTCATACTGTGAATGAATTATTGTCTGTACATGTAATTTGTAATTTGTATATTGTCAGTGACGTATCTGAGCCTTCAGCCCTGCTAAGAAATGTAATTTAGACCACTTTCAGCCTCTGTTTTGAATCTTATGTCTCTCTGTGGGAAACATAGTCTTCAGTTTTCACTCAATAAAATGAAATCATTATTAACGGTGCACCGAACAGACCCTTGAGTCTTCTTTATCAAGAGTTGACCGTTTGGAAGAGTGAGAGCGAGAAGTGTGCCGTCTTTGACCCGCATTTCAAAGCCAATACACAGTATGTTGGTTTGTGTCTCATTAAAGCTTTGCCACTGCATGTCTAACTCATACAAGTCGTCTGTGAGGGGTCCAATCAACGGGAAGGAGGAGGGGGAGTGGGTAATTTTACTGCTTGAATTTTTGCCCGCTCTGTGGAAACATGTGTGAAATACAAACCACCTGTTACATGTGGAACAACTTGTCAGTGGCTTTGAAGAATAAACTGGAGCATATGAAAGGGCTGAACTGAGGGTGACCTGTCTTATGGGTCGTAATGGTACACTGTGATAATCTGCCTCTCCCTCTTCCTCCCCATCTCTGTCTGTCTCTCTGTCTGCCCAGTGTTTGTGACCCATGTTGTGATCACTGCTCAGAGAGGAGAAAGCGTTTGTTTGTGCAGGATCCTGCAACCTGCCGGTGCTCCTGCAAACACACAGACGAATACTGTAAAGAACGCCAGCTTGAGCTCAACGAGAGGACCTGCAAGTAAGTAATTCAAACTTCAGAGTTTTGTTGTACAAGATGGACAACTTACTTGGCTTTTGTAAGAGCACAACTAACTAAAAACACAGCCATTGTACAACTCAGTAAGAGCTAGGTCGCTGATGTTGTACATGATCACTTTCTTCCTGTCACATCACGAAATATCTAATGACTTAAAGTGACCAAAAGTCATAACTACTACAATAAACTTTTTTTTTTAAATAACTATGTTTTTTAGCAGTTTCTAAAAATGACCTTTTCCAACAAACCCAACACTGCAGCCAAATTTTGCAGGCAATATTTATTGTTCTTATATTCTTTTTTCCCCCTTTTATTCTTGTTTAGATGTGACAAGCCAAGAAGATGAGAGAGGTGGGAGCACCAGATGTACAAGATGAAGGAATATTCTAGAAATATTTCACAGCACAGCACTTTGACCTTTGAACCGTAAGCTCTTCTTTTCTGTGGAAAGCATTCCCCTTGGACTGAGAGAACAAAAAGAAAGACCGAACTGTATATCTGTGTGTATATAGACCATGATAAAAAAAGAAAACAGAATTGTTATGCTGCTACAGAAAAAAAAATAACTAAACCCATCATTTGACTAAAAGCGAAATAGCCGCCATGTGGTTTTGCATTTCTAACAGGCTTGCGATGCAGGTGTAGTCTTATTGTCAGTTCAATTACTTCACTGGATATGAGTCTACTGTGGTTGTGTGTCAATCATAACATGCAAAACCTCTCAATCTAAGATATATATAACTGCTAAAACAGCGGGTGAGACTGAAGAGGACGTGGGTGTGCTCTCCTTTCAAACATGATGGATGGACCTTTGCCTGCCGATGTCTACTTTTTCTTTTTGGAGTAACACATCAGGACAAGCGGGACAGCTGAGGGAAATCTTGACTTTCTCCTCATGATAACGCTTCCCTCTCCTCTGAGGACACTGCAAGACTGATGTGGCCTCACACAGTGTCACTATTGTGATCAGAGGAGACTCTGGAGTGCCATATACTTTTAAAGGGATACTGGTCATCAATATAGCTTTTAATGTTTGTTATGTTCTACAAGAAAACCACTGAAAATATCCTATACTGTAGTTTGATTCCATTTGAAAACTGTGCCTCACAAAATGTACTGAGAAATCTTTCAAGTCCTTTTTAAATTATTTTTGTTTTCTTTTTCAGGAGAGGGGATTGTCAAAATAGTTTTGTAGCTGTTGAACTCAATATGGAATCCAATGATTACACATCATCTTCTCTGTAGTTGTACATACTTAATATCCCTTTATGCCATAGTCCAATCTAGATAATTTATAATGTTATAGAGTATTTTTCAGTATTCAGTCTTCTACCCATATTTAATTTGGTCTATTTATGTATGCAGTGTTATGAACCTGTGGCTGTCCTATCTCCCCCCATTTTGTTATGTCACTGATGGCTACTCTCAGCATGGAAACTCTCTTTGCTTTTCTATGAAACAAACAAGCAAAAAAAAAAAAAAAAAAAAAAAAAATCTAAAAGGATTTGTTAACATTCCCTAAATGGATCATTTGTACTGATGACATCTCCTCCTTTTCAACCCCTCATCTAACGGTGTGGGTGCTGTGTAGACTTTTAACTTGTGTGTGTCTGTTTGTTTGTGCTTGTTTGTGTATGAATGTGTGTTCACCTGCATTTGCTGATGTGCACATCTGTGCGTAGATGTTAGTACGTTGTATTTAAGTATTTAATTAAGTAGCGGACCTGCGTTTTGTCCGTTGTTCAAGATGCAAATACAAATAAACTACTGCTAGCAGTTCAGCATACACTACCACAACACCACTACCATTGAAATTTGGATAAATATCTCCATCCTTCCTGCCATCAGTCTTAGAGCCCTTACTATTAGTTGTCTTTGTCTTTTCCTCACTATTAACATGTTTTCTGTGTCTATGTAAAACAGTAAAGCATATTTATTTTCAAATCATATTGTTTTTATATAAAATAAGGAAAAGGTTGCTGTGTTGTTAATGCTGTGTTTCCAAGAGATTTTATTAGGCAACAGTTGTCCATGTTTTTTGTGCGGCAAGCTGGTACACACCTGAGATGAGCCTCAGCACAATAAAACCTGAGAGAAAACAGAACCCACAAATAACAAATTCCAGCACGTTTCTTCATGACAGGCAGACATTCAGCCTAAAGAATAAAATGTCATTTCGAAGCAGTGTGCAATACTTTCTTTTGTTAAATACAACTCTGGACAACCATTCAGGAGTGTGGGACACACTATTTCCTGAGAATTGTTGCGATCACTAATAAGGTAAAGATAGCACTTCTCAGTTGCCAAAGGCTGACAATAGTAAAACGGAACCTATCGAAGCAGTTTGTTTAGGTAGCTCTTTATTAATTGGTTAAATTTGTAACCATGCACAAACCAAATGTTTTTCTGCCAGTAATGGACAGAAAAACAGAAGACTCGGTTTAAAAAAAAAAAAAATTTAAAAACTGCTATTTTTGGATGTAAGCCTTAAGACAGAGTGAAAACAGTTATATGATCAGTAACCTCAGAGATAGCTGGGCTCAAGTAACATCTTGGTGTGGTTAAAATTAGGGGAAGAATGTGATCATCACTGCCCATAATTGCATAAGAACACAGAAATCCATCCATATCAAATGCTCAGGAACCTTGGGTTTGTGTTAAATTACATTATTATACAATAAATACATTTCAGCAGCATTCGCCCACCAGAAAAAACGCAGCCAACTCATTCAGTTCGTCATCGACGCTGTAGAGGTGCTGACGCAATACGCTTTACCATTTAAATTTCACGATTGCTGTATAATGACTGTTGCCATAATACCTTTCATGACAATGTGTAAAATCCTTCCTCCTAGTGTTTTATTATACTGCACTGCATTGAGATATGGTAAACCTTTAAACTCATATTACATAAACCAGCCTTTCTGGATCATATTTCATTGATTTACCAGGACCTGAAGCAAGTTCAGCATTAACACAGACAAACCATGAATGACAACAATGAACAAAACAAGGGTCAATCATTGTCGCACTGTGTGTCTAAATTGATCTGCAGGTGAATCTTCAGCTTCAGAGTCAAGAAACAATACAGTTTGCTCTTGTTCTTCTGGTTTGACTACAACATTAGGCTAACAATCTATTGAGTCATTTATACTACAATAACCTTTATAGGAAGAACTATGTTAGGAACTTGGAAGCGATACCTGAAACTAAGGTCCCAGGAAAATCTTGCCCTTTTTGGTACATGGGCTGTACTTCCTGCCACCTCACGGGACTTTTTTTTTTTTACACCCTTTTACCTGTTACTTTGTGCAAGTATTTTACCGCAAACTTGACACCTGTAGCCTCCTAATGAAAACAGGCTACTCCCTGCTCTGCTATACCAGATTACCATGTCACCTGGCCACCTTTAATCCAACATGGAGGACAAAGAGCGGTTTTAGCTACTGGCATGGTATTAGTGACTTGTTCAGTGATACTTGAGTGGTAGCTGATCTCTGGGCGCCTGGACCAAATGTAACCCCGATGAATGTAGATTAAGTGGGGTTTTTGGATATTTGGCCATGTTTGTTTTGAAACTCGCTCCCTCTTAGCCCCATTGCTTGCTGCTTCCTGCCGGATTAGCTCCTGAATGGTGCTAATACAGCCATGCAAAAAAAAAAAATCTGCTCTCCCTGACTCATGCTCTTTATGTGCATACCTAAATATAAAGCACCATATAATCCCTGTAAATTGTGGGGCCCTCTTCCCTGAGCAAAACACCCCGAAGAATGTCATAAACTGTCTAATCTGTGATTTACCACGAACCCAGAACGTAGCGAGCCACCTATAGCTGCCCGTCTAGTTTGTTCGCTGATTTGTGCCGATTTAACAACAGTTGCAGCCATTTGGGAAATTTTAATCTGACACGTAAAACCCTTAAGGAAGGGAATTACTTATTGAGGGTATGATACCACCAACAGAGGTGTAGATGATATACACAACATGAATAATATACACACGATAACATTTTAGATAATTCATGATTACAGAAAAACATCAACCCACTTTCTTCAAGTAATCCCCTGAATTATCTTTAAAGGATTTGAGGCCAGAAAATTGTTGAGTATTATTTTGGAAACCTAAGAAGTACATGAATCCCTACTTTTATGTTACCTTCTCAACTGTGTGTGTGTGTCTTTGCAAGATTGTATGGACAATTCTTTTGTTCAAAACCAGTGTAGTTGTGACATGTGAGGACGATACAACTTCAAACGGCTGTTTGAGGGTCGAGATTTGGTTTTAAAGTTATGGTCAGAATTGTTTTCCGTCAGGTTAAGAGTTGGGATTACGAACCGGGTCATGATAGTTCAAGTTAGGGGCCAGGAATCGTATCATGTCAGTGAGTTACCTCACAAAAGAACAATGTGTGTGTGTCAGAGTGCTGTTTTCCATTCATTCTCCTTTAATTTACTGTCAAAAGAGTTTTTTAACTCTTGGACACACTGTTAGAAATGTTTCCGTCAAAAAACAGTAAAGAACTGGCAACACGGGCGCCCGTAGATTACCGTAAAATGTACGGTATTTTGCTGTTGCTGAAATTTACAGTTTGCTACTGCTTTCACGACTTCAGTATAAGGCTGAAGTTGCTGGGTTTTACTGTAATCTACAATACAAATATACTACATGTTACTGTATAAACTACAGACTACTATTAGTTGTTTTTTTCCATTTCATTTCGAAACATTGTTATTTGATACATTATCCCTTACCACTTTTGCAATAAAATAGTGTATAAATGTAACCTTTGAAATGGTGCAATAAGATTTTGAGACAAATAATACGGATAAATAATACAAATAAAACCATGTCTTAATTTAAGCTTTTGAAAATCCTTTGAAAAGCTTTATTGAAAAACAAAAGTGTTATGTACAATATACACAAAACTAAAATTTCAGTCATTTAAAAAAAATATAATTTAACAGGAAGTGTTCATGAGCAAAATCACTTGCTGAAAAACCATGAGTGACTTCATGAGATTGCAAAAGATTTCATTATAATTAAGGAAATTCAGATGAACTTAAATTTCCAGCCATATAAATAATATGTACAAAACTTTTAGAGGTCTGCCAAAAACTGAACTCAAGTAACAAAAAGTACTGAGTGAAATATTAAGTGACTTGGTGAGTACCTGAAAAAAGCGTGGGTAATAGTAAACAAGACTTTGCCTGCGTGTTTTCCCTGAATTTGATAAATATTTGATTTAGTCTTGGAAACGTGTGCGTGTGTGCGTGTGTGCGTGTGTGCGTGTGTGCGTGAGTGAGTGTGCGAGTGTGTGAGAGTGCGAGTCAGTGTGAATGACTTGGTTCACCGACTTATGTGAGGTCCAACTGAAAGTCCATTCATTTCTGACTTTCGACACTGGGGCTAACTGATGTCATCTTCTCCTGCGCAACCTTCCCAATTCACTTTCATAGGACTTTGCCTCTTCCAGCTTTGGTGCCTCTTTCAGGATTTATCCCAATAAACTGCCTGAAAAACACAAGTGTTAGCAGGGAAAAAAAATTCACTCACTGAGATAATAAATATAGGAGAGTCTATTATTGTATCAAGAACACTACTCTTTACTACATAGGTGTATTCAATGTTACATGTTAGTATCTTTTATCATGTATAAATGTTTCAGAGAAAGTGATAGTTTGCTCTGCCCTGATTAGTGTAAGGAAAGCCTTCTTAACAAGCTTCTTTTGGATGCTTGGCATGTGCCCGGTGAGATCAAAGGTGGGCTACACAAGATCCTAAAATTGTCACATCATACACTACCAGCTGAAGGATGTAAGCATCTAACCTTGGAATGAATTCCAGTATGCAGGCAGGCTCATCTGGATATTGAAGACCGAAGGTGTAGGAAGTGGATCGCTGATTTGAAAGATACAAACGAGAAGCTGACTTCATTCCAAGGTTTATACGATTACGGCCGGGACACATTCGGTTTTTTTTTATGGTTGTAACACATACTGTCATAGAAGCATCGCAAATGCACATAGTAACATCTGGAAATATCCATAACACTACAGCCTGAACCACAGCAGCAGTTAAAGTCCAAACAATAATCAATATAACCCCAGCTTCACCCATCACAGCAGACAGAGCAGTTGCAGCTCTGCTCACAACAAGAAGCTGAATACTGTCGGGGATGGGCCTTTTAACAGGAATGCGCACTAAATGCACAACTTGTCACATCATCTCTAATTCCCGTAGTATCGGAGTGTTACAGCTGACATGGACCAACACACTACTGTTCATGAGGACCAGAGCAGCTGAATGCAAACAGATATGTGGCTCAGGGCGAACAGAAGAAGAAAAGTATTGCGAGGGCACGCGTTTGTAGTCCTGAAGAAAATCCTCCCCCGTGACCCTTTAGGGGCTCTGTAATTTTGCCTATGATAACCAAGAAAGCAAAAGGGTACTCGCCTTTTAATTCTCAAGATGAAAATGGGTGAAAAATCACCACCATCAGTACATGTGGGTTCACTGAAGTCTTGTTTTCCCAAAATACAATGTGAAAAATTACTGTTTTCTCTTCTCTCCACAATCAATACTGTAAAATACTGTTATATTTCACCCAAAGTAATTTCCCCAAACAAAAGTACTGCATTTAAATATAACAGGATTATACTGTTGATATTTGGCTGTAAATCAACAGCAATTTCTAACAGTGCAGTCTCGTCACATGTGGTAGACTACAAAGAGGAACGGGTGGGACACTGGGATAGAGAATTTATCAGACCGTGTCCTGGTCCAGAAAAATTCAATTGACAACAGTTGAATGTAATCTGCAGTTAAAAGCATTTACTGATCATGCAACATTCTTTACAATCAGAACTTCAAAACCATAGGACAGTTTTACTGTTGATCTTGTCAGCATGTTACTGCATCATAGCTTCTTCACTACTTTTTTTTTCTTCTTAATTTAAATACACAACCATATTGATTAAGGCCATGATGCATCTATAGATGGGGATGACAGACATTGAATAAACTGACTCTGCATGAGATCATATTTAACAGTGAGTCAGGACAGATCGAAAATGTAGAACAATGAAATCAGGTGGGATTAAAGTCCTGCAAGCTTTAAAAACCTGAAGCAGGCGATGTGCTCCTAGGCAGGTGAATGACCAAGACACTGCTGATGTAACCCGAGAGCAATCACGACTTAGCAAAAACCCCTCCCTGAGGTGTGTCCATAGTGTAGGCGTGATATGTGCTCACTCACACGTACTACGTCTTTAAGGCTTCTGATCTATATTTACCCACGTTTCTGACTGTTTGTGACACTGAAAAATATCCTCCATGAGTCATGAGGCACAGAACCAGAGAGGGGGGGAGGGGATAATGGTAAGACTAAAATCAGTTTAAAGAGGGATCACTGAAGCAGGGTGGAAAAGAGACTAATTGAGCTGAAGGGGGAGAAGAGAAGAGGATAAAAATGGGATGGAGGGAGGTGTGTGGGGGGGAGGGGGTACGATTGAGAAGGTATAAGATGAATGAAAGGAGAGCTGTGGGGGGGATTGCAGTGATGCTGTGTCTCCTCATTTATCTGTATGTGTCTGCACGGAAAAGAAAAAGAAAGGAGATAAGGGCAGAGACTAGCTAATATGAAGAAGTGTGACGTACTTTCCTCATTCCCATTCAAAACTCCCCATACAGAAACCAGGATTTAACAGCCGAATTTAGATAAAGGTTCCTGTTTTAAACATCTGACATTCTGCATCATTGCACTACATTCATGCAGCAGACACCCAACTGGCCAGACTGGTCAATTGTGGTTTTGCCTGCCTGGCTGCAGTGCACCCACTCAACTCTCACATGGGTGTAGTCCAGCTTACCCTCATTACCACCGCATTACCATTCACCAGCAATGTCTGAGAGCGTGCTGAGCATTTGTGTGGGTTTACTTATGTGTGTATGCATTCAAATGCTATATTGAGTGATTGTGGTTATTGATTTGTAGGATACTCCTCCTCCAATCTCCACTCTCTCTCTGTTTGTCGCTTTCTTTGTGCCCTATAATCAAGTTTTACCTCCAGTGCACAATACAAACTGAAATGATTTTTGACTGTTGGAATATAACCAAAAAATTATGCTTCAATGCACCATGCTTTTTTTTTTTTTTTTAATTATTATTAGATCATAAGTACTTTTAAGATGTAAGTAAATCTTATTATTTATTCAAGGTTGCCTACCAGACTGTTTTCTGGCTGGTCCTTATGACTTCCTTAAGTGTTATTGTTGTCGCCATGCCAACAGCAATATTTCACAAGCAAACATGATATTGGTGTCAATCATTCCACATAACACCTGGCAAGAAAACATATACACATATTTCGCAAAAATCAAACAGAACAGGCTCAAACTACTTTGTCAATCTTCTTATAGAAATGTTCTTTTCACACTGCTTCTGCTCAGAGAGGATCGAGTGCAGGATCAGTAACAATAATGAGGGATTCTGTGTCTTGCTTAAGAGCACTTCTGTAAGGGAAGAGGGTCGCTGACCCAGTGCGTTCGAAGCCAAACTATCCAATTGTGAGGTCTTTGCAATGCCAGTTTGAGCAGTTTTGGAAAATGATTTGATGGCATTGTAGTTTAAATTACTTTCGCTGTGCATCTGCAAGATCTGCAAGTGAGGAAGTGATGCGATCTGGGGGAATTACTGCAAATCAGGCAGAAAGGAGCTGGATTTGTGTTGTGTTCTTGTATTAAGACAGGCCTGGCCTTGTTAGAGAATCCACAAGGGCTCAGTGTTAAAATTTGGCAGAACTATCCCACTCCTAATCAACCACAAATCACTCTGCAAGCAGGCGAGGAAGCTGACTTGAAAAAGTATGATATTTTAGGATTAAGATAAAGAACAACAGAAATTTACTCTTCCATTCAGCCAAAATAAAAGCGGTGATTAAAGGTCCAGCAATGCCGGCAAATGAGGAGATTTTTGTTGAAGGTGGAAAAAAAAGAATGTTCTCATGGTGAAACTTGACTCTTATAATCCCAAAGTCCAAAAGGGAGTCTTGGCTGCATCTCTGAGCATGTGCGTGCATGTAAGTTATTGTTTGACTTCTTATCTATTTTACTCAGTGTTTGTTTGTTTTTTTAAACGTTTAGGCCATATATTGGAATTATAAGGAAGTCAAAACCTGTCATCTACTCGTGTCTCCATTTGATCAGTTTTACGCTGCAAAAAAACCCCTAAAACATAACAACTGTTAAATTTTTCTATGGTTTGGTTTCATTATAGGTACTACTCTGACAGAATTCAAACTAATACGGTATATATATGCTTATTCATTTCACCAACATATTTGAAATGTTTGAAAAGAAGCAGCCTGTGCATTTTGTTTTTGGTGCAAGTTGCTCATTTTGAAGAAGTTTGAAGATTATTCCATAAATAACAGTTGTGCTCGCCCTTGTTTTAAAGAAGAAAATGTATGTAACAGTCCGACATAAATACACCCCCAGTTCTATACCGCAGACTCCTTTCTCCCACACACAGTAAATCTCACATCTCTACCATCCATAACATTTGACCTCTAAGTCAACTCCTTCACAGAAGCATAGAAATCTACTATGTTTCTATGCATCCACCATGGACTCTTTTTCAGTGGCCTTTCAGTGTGATACCAGAATGTGACACGGCCACGTCACGGGAGCACAATTTGTGCAGCAGGCATTCAGTAAAAGTTGATCCCTAGTCTTTGTCAACCTTACCCTCCTTTTACACTTTCTTTTTTGCCTGAAATCAAGTTTCTCTTGTATGTCTTCTATGACTCATCTTTCGCCTTCTGGGCAGACACTGGACCATGTTCCTCCTCTGAATGACCAAAACAAACTTTGACCAGAATATTTCACTGGCATCAGCTGCCAAGACAATAAACATGCTGCACAGTTTCTCCATGACTTCTTCCACAATGAACCAAACTCCTAACTGTTACACACTGGATGACATTTCTTTTTTTGTATGTGTCTGCACTGTCACGGTTCTTCGAAGTGTGCTTTAGGGTACTTTTTTTTTAAGCTTCTACTTCAGTCTAAGCACTATGCAGCAAAAGAGGAACTACAATGACACAAGTGTACAGTGTTTGGTTCACGACTTTACCATGCCATCATTCGCACGAGGGAACTGAAGTCGTTAATACCGATTTCTTCAGCCACCAGACTCCATCGACGAGAAAAGTAATTTAGAACACAGCAGTTGCTGATCTCCTGTTTCCTTGATCAGTTAGTTAGTTTGTTTTATTGTCTGACTGCGGTAGACCAGCAACTACTGTTTTCTGTGAGGTAAAATTACTGTTTTTGTCAAGGGAGTCTGGTAGCTTTAAAGAGAGCAATGTAACGGCCCAGTTCCCCATCAGAAAACATCTGTCTGACAGCAAGGTAAAGCAGTGGAACTATTGTAAATATAACATACACCTAAATTGATGTTAATTTTCTTTTAGTTGGGGCTTTTTTATGTGGCTAAACAATGTTTTGTTGCCGACCAGTAGTACATTGCTTGGTTTTCATTCCGGCACATCTCTCTGCTTCTCCAAACTGGGGACGCCCCTTTCAGAGTCCCTTTCTCTTAGAATACGCTGACTCTGGATAAGTACCTCATACAATCCCACTTCAAATAATCTAGAATATCCCTTTATTGTTCGCCTTGAAAAGATTGAACAAAACACTGAGAAGTAGACCTTTGTTGGTGTATGTGAAGCAGATGAGATGTTACCAGCTGGTTTACATCATATCAGAGTTCCTATTGGTGGTCCAGATGCAAACAGAAAAAAAAAAACCTTAAGGTATTTAGTTCTGTGGCTGCTCCCGAGTGGGTAGTTTCTCTCAGCTAGTCCTGGTACAGTTTGTTCTGAAAGCACCTGGAGATTTAAAAGCCTGTACCCAGTTGCCAGATGGCACGTGGAAAAAGTATACAGATGGTTTATCTCAGATAATTAACAAAATGTTACTGTATATATAAAAAAAAGAGGTAGCGGTTGAGTAAGCCGATAAAAGAGAAGAAATTATATCAAAAATATCATGATAATATGTAAGTTAGAGTTAAGTAGAGTTAAGTAATATGCACTTTAAGCACTGAACACAATGAATGGTAAGAGGTGCTCGACATCATCGAAACAAGTTGTTGCTACATCAGACAAAAAAGAATGGAAACCATGTGAATGTCCAGTTATAAAGTTATTAAAATAATTATAAGAAAAAGGGAAATGTAAATGCCCTTTAACTGGTTCAAAGACAGATGTATTTTGATGAGTCACATAAAGTGTGATATACTGTAGTTCTTGTGTTAAAACAGTTACACAGTCACCTGAATGAATGAAAACCTGTGTGTGTGTGTGTGTGTGTGTGTGTGTGTGCGTGCGTGCGTGCGTGCGTGCGTGCGTGCGTGCGTGCGTGCATGCGTGTATTTTACACGCATCTCGACACATTAAGGCAATTGCAACATGATATGAGCAATAAAATCGTTTTCCCGCTTCAAACAAGCGATCTGCCAGCCCACTAGTTATCCATGATTAATGGATGCTGTTAAAAATGAGGGACAACGAACTGTGTTTAACAGTGAGAAGCCATGCCTCATTGCTTTATTGTACACGCTGGCTGGTGGTGCTGTTAATTAGCCGTGGCTAATTGCTCGTAACGTGTAGCACAGAAACTCAGTGTCCTGGAGCAGCAGATATTTCTGAGAGATTAGCAGTTTGAGGGGCCAGTAAAAGGTGAGATTAAGACATTCCCAGCATGTTCTGTGAAATCGGCCTATTTCTGACCACTTAAATCATTTACATGTGATTACTTTTGCTTCACTGAGGCTTGCCAATCTATCAAATTGCATGTGAGGGAAAGGGAAACGCTGAAGTGTCTCCGAGAAGTGATAACACCATCAACACAGAAACATAACATTCTGCTTGATGTTCCGAATATAAAATCTGGTCCAGGTCTATAGTTAGTGTGACCCCAATAGTCAGTAATTTGAAGCCTGTGTGGGAGAGTGTATACTAAACTTTACAGGAGGCTGTTGGCAGTCAGCTTCTTGGGCATGCACCTATAAATGGATAATGCGGCTATAAAAATTGGTTGTTCGCGTATGCCTTAGGTTTGATGGTCATTTCTTTTGTCACCACAACACCTACCACAGCTGATACCTCCCGTTTACTTAACACTCGTCTTAAAACTAAATATTAGAGAAAAACTATTGTCAGTTTGACGTTCACACACACGTGTTACCACAAGATCTTTCGTGTTTTAATTTAACTCACATAATGTGTGACCTTGTCGCATTATGTCTCATGTCGTTATCATACAGTACATTGCCTATACATTAGGGTAATAATCTAAAACCCTAAGTGGATTAACACGTAATCGGCTTACTGTGCCATATTTAAGGATTTTCACATACATGGACTGCTAGCCACTTCCAAATCCATTCAGGAAATCTAGCTCCCTATCACTCAAAGCTGTGTTAGCTGGTGGAGCTCACTGCTGCTACAGAAGGCCCTCTGCTGCATCACAATATAAACTGCTGCTTAACAAAAAAACACACACACACACACATACATTACAGTTACCACAAGACCCAAAGAGGAGGCAGTATGTCACGGGGCACATTGTTGTTACACGTCACAAACAGCTGCATCACTGAAGTGTTGCATTACAGGTTCAACTGTTGCATCACAGTAATGTAGAGATAGTGGAGCACGTTCTCCAATAGACTCCTCCAGCTCCACTGTCACAAGGACAGATACAGGAGATCATTCCTGCCGACCGCAATAAGACTGTACAATAAATCACCTCGGGCAAAATCCATCACACAACAATAACACCCTTGCACTGCTGTTTTGTATGTCGTTTTATTCTAATTCATCGCACTGTTGTTTAGGTTTAGGTTTTGTTTAGGTTAGTTTATTTAATATTGTTTATTTTATTTTATTGTATAGAATGTGCTTTTTTTTTTTATGCTGCTGTAACATAAAAATGTCCCTCTGAGGGATTAATAAAGTATCTATCTATCCATCCATCCATCCATCCATCTATCTATCTATCTAATGGACTCAGTTTAACACATCATCAGATCCGTTTCACCAGTGAGCGCGCACTGAAAACACCCGGAGTCCAAACCCACTCCGACTCATTCACCCCCCCCCCCCGATAATGATTTTGTGTGGCTGAGCCTTGCAGAGCAGACAATAACGACACAAAATAACAACTAATGATTATAACCTGTCAAATAGAGGTTATAATAGGTCACCCTGATGGTGATTTTTTTTTAGAGCGCCCTCTGCTGGATCCTAACGCAAACTACTGTAAGCGCTCTGCTGCACATATAGACAGTATAATTTGATTTCAAACGGGTCATTACAGTTCGAATGTTAATGACGTTTGAACGAATGTTAAAAATTCAAATAGAAAGTGAAAGCCCCAGCAAGACACAATGTTCTTTATGTATGATGTTGGTTCACCACCTTTTAAGTCTGTGTCTATCTGAGCAGTGAATAAATGTATGACACAAATAAGCAACCACTACCAAGACTGTCCAGCCATAATATTTAGGACTTTTACCCGCCTGGACAAATGGTGGAAGTAGTGCTGCAGTGTTGGAGTCCACAGATAGAGGGGTTTTCCACCAGAAAATTGGTCAAAAAATGGCAGACTTCAAAACAAAGGTCTACTGTTTGTTTCCCGTTTCCTACTGAGTGAACATTGGCTTTCTTTAATCATGACCAGAATCATATGGTCATTCTCTAATTTAAGCCAAGTGGTTATTATTATAACCTTGACTACAAAGGCCCACTAACCTAACTAATTTGAACCCAAACAATGAGTTAGTTGTTGATTGTGCCTAAGCCTAACCAAACCATAAACCACAAAGTTGTAAGATCAGAAAAATGATTTTATTTTCTGAAAGTGTGATTTGAAACAGCTTTGGATGGCGTAGACAAACACTGCCGTGCTGCTGACATTAACGTTTGATCTGAAAACACGTGTGTCGTTCTTGGTGGCATGAACACATGACATGTTTTGTTATTTAATTTGAAAGACTTGTTGCTGCTTCTGTAAACTTAATAGGGTGCCAATGTCAGAATAAGTCAGCCATTAAACCCTTGTCAAACAGTCACTGTGGCCACTGACTTGAAAACCTGTTGCATTTGGCTGGTTAACACAGTGGATAGTAGCTACTATTGTAATTTCACCTGAGCACAGGTATTGGAAAAATATAAGATTTAAGCATGACCGCTTCAACGCTGCCTGTTTGCAGACGTAACCGGGTTTGTCTAGCAGGCTCAAGCTCAAGGTCAGACAGATAAGAGCCCACACACACACACACACATGTTTCCAAGACTAAATTAAATATTTATCAAATTCAGCGAAAAGTTAGAGAGGAATGAAAAACTGCCTCAAATATCCAGCTGAAGAGTGGAAAAGTTTGATCCGTGCAGAATTCATGAAAGTGAATGCTCCCTATCAAACATGTCAGCTCCTCCATTTCAGCCTGAGTACATACAGTACATGCTCTGCCTTTGTACAGTGAGGTGTATCTATAGGAACTAACGAGCTCCCATTAAGAATGCATGTCAGGTACCGTGAATGAAACCAACCTATCAACAAACGGGTGAGCTCTAATGGGATTTCACTTTGTGCAGTATGTACACAGACTGTATAAATAATGTTTAATGGAGTGCACATGAAAGCCAGTAGCCGAGCTTTAACTCTTTCTAAACCAGGGAGGCGGTGGAGGAAAGAAAACACGCTGAAGGAGGTTGGGAAGGAGGGATAAAGTTAAACTCTTTCATCTTTGCAGCTCCACATTACACTTCACAGGAATTATTGCAGCAGATGCGTCAGACAGACAATTCAAAAACACAGATAAAACCCTTCCTGTGCAGACAAGTCTTTTTGTTTATAAAAAAAACAAACCATGTAATTAATACAAATTCAGCCTCAGGGTTGAGTAAAATGGAATATTATAAACACTTACCAGACAGTACACATACCTCAGTGATGTAAGTAGTTATTTGCCGTTTACCAGTGACTGCGGATTTGGCCAATGTCTTGGCACTTGATTTGATGAGACTCTAAAACATCCCTTCGGGGACGGGAACATCAGAAAGCACAGTCTGGTAGATGAAAAAAAATGGCAAAGAAGTGTTATGTTTAATTATGAATCAACCACAAACAATATATCAAGGCAAACCCTGTTACACTAGATTATCTGAAGCGCTCATATACACACAGAGCTCAAATAAATACATATCATATCATAACATTTTGAGAATCATAAAGACCTTTCTAACCATTTCTGAGCATCCGGGGATATTCTGGAACTTGGGCTCAAATTTGATTTTAGGCAAAAGCCTCTTTTCATGGTCGTGTGCAGAAACAACCTCAGGAAGCTCTAAAAGAAAACAAATGCAGTTGCAAGGAAGCTGAATTGCATAGAATTATTTCAGTACTGGCACCAGGTTCTGAGTGTCTTTCTGAAGTTTTCTGTATCTCACTTCATTTTATATAGATTCTTTCCCCACTTCTGATGTGCTACCAAATTTAATGTTACCTGTGAGGCATGACTGAGCCCGAGTAAAACCACTTCAGCAACATAAACATAATACTCCAATGAAAATGATGGTCAATTTAAGCAGAAGATTTCAGTGTAAATTTGTCTCATGTTAATTCATTTTTACAAGTGTAGAAAGAGGTACAAGACATCCCACGGGATATCTGCAATTGTTACTGAGGTGCTTAAATTATTTTTTTAAATGCGTCTCATCATATTCACTTGTAAATTAAAACACTTTGCTAATATCTGTACTGTATATCCTACATAGATGCTTCGAGAAAGATCAGATGTGGATTGCGGAGGCCAGACAATCAACAGACCGCTGATGTACTTCTGCTGTTGCATCATAAGCACATCCGACGTAAAGTATGTGGAATACAAATGTATTGCAAACATACTACATATATTTCCAGTAGATATTTAATACACTTAAGAGCACTTAATTTCTTCCTGGAAATTCTCAGGTTCCTCTGTCCTTTCTATCTCTTCTTTTCCCTCTCCCTCTCATACCTCCAGTTACTCCCACACCCCCCACTAAGTGTATCTCATTTTAGCATTGACTGTTTGCAAGCCAAGTGCCACTGTCACCAGATCCTCCAGTACGACGGAGTTCTTAGGAATGGCATGTGTTCCCAACCGGCAGCTTAACACACGCCGACCACACAACTACAAACCAGGCGGTCTGTGGAGGGCGAGGTGGACTGAGCAATAGGTCATAGTTTGTAGGTTATTGATCCCATCACGCACAAAACTTTATGACAAGGATGCACAGACAGGAAGTTTATTAGGTCATAGTTTGTAGGTTATTAATCCCATCACGCACAAAACTTTATGACAAGGATGCACAGACAGGAAGTTTATTGATCTTTCTGATAACATGACAAGGAATTAATACATCAAAGCTTCTGTATCAAACAGGTGCACGATGATTCATCTGCAGGCTCGTGTTTGACAGACTGCTTTGGTTTTTCAGCAACCCCCTATTACTCCTTTCCAACATAATGTCAATGTTACAGCTCAGGTTTCAGAAGAAAGTTTCACATGGAGAGCCAGAAGTTTCTTGGCAGTGAAAGTAGCCTCAACTCTCCCAACCACGCAAGCCATCAGCAGCCTGTGTGTAAGCAACGTACATGGGTGCGACTGTGAGCATGTCTTTAATATAAGTGTATTGCAAGCGTTTGTACTGCATACCAGCTGTGCATTTAAGTAAGGCCAATTGAAAGTATCTTTGTTGCACATTATGCGCACATTTTGATTTGCATTTTTGTACATTAAAAAAAAAAGAAACATTTTTAGGTTTGGCTCCATGACTTTGTGCCAAAGAATGTCAGTGGGAGAGCCATAAGACAGAACACATTAAAAAAAAAGGTCAAGGTCAACATGGAGACAAGAGCAGGAACATAAAAAAATATTTGTCACCATTACTCTGTTTCTTTTTTCATTTTCATTCCTCTTTTTGCCTCAGTGATACACTTAAAAACATTTTTGCTGAGTCACCACAGCTTTTTATTTCATCCTTGAACACATTTCCTGCCTACGTGCCCTTTTAGCCGTTTCATTGATTGCTCGTTTGTCCTGTCATTGTCCGCTTTAGTTAATTTTTAATTGATTCTTTTATCACATACAGCTTCCACCTCACTGTCACTCACCTGCTACATTCAAATTTGTGTTAACTTTATTTTTGATGATGTAATTGTCTTTTGAATTGGAATCAATGTAAATTGTGTCTGAAAAGTCACAACGTTGTCCACTTTTTGGTGACGTGGCTCTATAAGTAGATGCCAACATCAGTCTTTTCAGTGTTGTTTGGTCTAACACTATGAAATATTTTATAAACTATTGAATGGTTTGCCCTAAATGTTTGTCAAGGTCATGAAGCGTACATGCTTCTGTCAGCCCCTGACTTTTATTCTAGTGCCACCAAAGTTTTCACTTAACAAATAATATACCTCAACATTTAATTGATGGATTGGCCCAACATTTTTTACAGGCATTTTTCCCCTACTATATCTGATTTTACGCCAGCTTGGCTCCACCAAACTATTGCTCACCGCTTCATTTATTTTCTGGAAACCCTGTTCACATTAATGTCTGCTCAGCCACTCCGAAAGGTGGACCAACCAGTGGTTAAGTGCAATGTCCTTGGACGTTGAGCTTTTTTTTTTTTTTTTTGTGAATGTAGTTCCAGCAGCATTGATGCCGTTTGGTTAAAGCCGCTCATTTAGCTTCAGAATTTATCCGAGGTCTACGTCCAGTAGGATGCAACGACTGCAAACTATTCCCTATGGAATATACCCAGACCCAGATATTCATGCAGTGAATTTTCATCGTAACACCAGACTGACTTTAAGCACCTAAACATTTGTATTTTTTATTCAAATGTCTCAACAGCTGTTTGACTGATTGCCATAAAATGTTGCACACACATTCATGGTAAGGACGAACTGTGATCTCGCACCATTGTCAAGTCAAGTTTTTAATTTGGTTTGTACTTTGGATAATTACCAGATACTTGCAAAAACTCACGTGCATGGTGACACTTTGAACTAAGATGGAGAACATGCTGTAATACCCACTAACCAGCAAATGTTAGCATTCACTGTGTGAGCATGTAGGCATGCTGACAGTTATCTATTTATCTCAAATCACCATAAGTTTAAATTCAACCTCATGGAGCTGCTAGCATGGCTTTAAGACTCCTATTTCACTCACCATCCCTTGCTGAGGCAGCAGGAAAAGGCCAGTTGCAAAGAAAGGCAGAACAGAGCAACATGGGCCAAATATAACTCTTGTGTTGTGGCAGTGAAAACAGAGTGGAGGCTTCTTAGAAAAACTGCTACGATGACTACACAACATATTTAAAACATCCTCATTTCTTTTGGGTTATTTCCTTACCTTGTATTGATTTTTTTTTCCCACTCTAAGAATATGTCTCTTTTTGTATTTAAGGAACAGCATATGTACTACTTTTAAAATGCATCTCATAGCTTGAGGAGAACCATGCGGTAATGCATTTGAGGGATTCACAACCAATCACATCCCCAAACCTATTTCTCCTGCAGACAGTGGCGTGGCCAAGCAGAAACACAGATATGCGGAGTCACACACATGAGCTGACACACATGCATACACAGAGGTAACCCAGCAATTAGAGGTACTGTAATTGTGACTTAGCATTGTAAACTGGCAGGGCAGTGTTGCCAGGGAAGGTTTGTTGACTGTGGGAATATGACAGGGAACTTAAATGGTATGTGTTTATCTGCATTCTGCAGTGGTGAGAGCTGCTGTCTAAAATATCCACCAGGTTCCCGGTAATGGAGTTGGCCCAGGCTGTAAAGTTTCAACGGACCTTTCCATTACTGTAACTGGCATCATCTCTGAGGCATTACGGCCTCGGTAAGAAAACGTTTGACAGAAATATTAAATAATATCATGCCCATGAGTTACTTCTTATTGTGTAATGTTTGTTGATGTTTTATACATTTACTTTCAGCCTATATCCTCAATAATGGTACAGTGAAGTACAAATTCCTATAGGACCAATCCACAAAATACATCCCTTTTTCAGGCAAATAGCTCATTCCCACTGGGAAAATTATTACATTTGGGGAATGAGATTTGTTTTTTGGTTCATGTAAAGAATAAGATTTGGCATGTAGTAATTATGCTGAAGTTCAAGATAAGTAATGGGCAAGGATAATGCCGGGATATATAGATATCTTGCTTGAAAGAAAAAAACTCTCTGAAACTACCTTTTGTCTTTTTCAATGCTATCTTGATGATACTATTAGTTCAGGGATACTGGCCACTGAAAGGAAGCTTCAAACTACACAAAAGAAACAGGTAAGAGTCAAACTGGCTGGCATGTGTATAGCTTCACCGCTTCAATACATAAATAGATCATGTTTTTAGGAATTCATATTGAGGTGCTCCTATAGCTACTTTTCCAATTATTTTAACTTTAAGAGATGGTTGAAGTACAGATTTAAGTCTAGATGTAAGTCGAAGGAGAGCAAGAATTTATTTCTGTATGCTGCAGCCATCGACAGAAATAAGCTTCATCCTTTATCATAAAGAGGAATCAAACACTTCTGTCTGCAGGGTAAGGCTACACAAAATACACCAAAGCTGCTTTCTGTGTCGGTGACAACTGTGGCCATAAACATTATGGTTTTGGGTTGTCTAAAAAATTCCATGATCATGAGCACGATATCTCAGGAATGCTTCAAGGGACTCTCTTAAACTTTAGCATAAAAATTCACTTATTTAGTCCTATTTTTGTGAACGTGATATTTCGGAAATGCGTTTTTAATGACATTCTTGCAATTTGGCACAAACACTCACTTGGACTTAGCAACAAACAGTAGATTTTAGACCTCAAAGGTGAAGGTCACCTTTTACAATTTGTAGTTTATTCACTACTGTATATTGTCTGAGTCTGGACAGATCTGAATGTAAACTGCAACTTGACTGGTTGGCAAAGTCATGGACTGGTGTCCCACTTTATGTGGGACTGCACAGCATTTCTATCCCTTGTCCTACATAGTGGGATAATGTCCCACATTTTGATTGGCTGTAGTTTTTAAAAGTCAACACTGTAAGACAGATGCTTTTCTAAAATCGGACTTTGTCCAAAGGCTGTGAAGAAAGCAGAGAAGGGTGTTTTCACGGGACTGAGCTTAATGTCAATCAAACTGCATACGTGGGTGGAGTGCAGGTTAGTCTGTCACCATCTTTAATGCCAGTGCCGTGCCCAACAGGGAAAATTGCAAGTCATGACAAAGTCACAAGCTAAGCAGCTGAATATGATGGAAACTGCCACAACGAAAAGGAAATACAGCTCCAATAAAGACGGGACTCTACTTATATCTGGGGGAAGCCAGTGAAAGACGGTTCTTAGAGAGTTTGTTGCAGTTTTTGCAATGTTGCAAATTCACAATGGGGAGTATACGTCGCTAAACAACACAGTAGATGTGAATCTCACAAGAAATGTGTGGCTCAAAAAGAGAATTGGATGCATACTGAAAACCAAAGAATGATTGCCAAACAGATAAGAAAAGTGGCTGAAATAATGTGCCTTTACCACACTGTGGAGCCTTCCCAATCATGCAGGTCAGCAGACTGTGGTTGGAAGCTAGCACCACATATGACCATTTACTGTGAAACTTACGCTTTTTTTTTTCCATGCTTACTGTATTTACGAAGAGTGACAGTTCATAAAGTTCCATTATAATAAAATATATTGCTTTGGTCATTCACATACTTAAGGCCTAACCTGTATTCTGTATACCGTACTTTCTGGACTATTGAGCGCACCTGAATATAAGCTGCACCCACTGAATTTTAAAAAAAAATAATTATTTTGAACATAAATAAGCCGCACATGTCTATAAGCCGCAGGTGTCCACCGGTATATTGAAACAAATGAACTTTACATAGGCTTTAACGAAACACGGCTTGTAACAAAAATAAAAAATTAGTGGTAAACAGTAGCCTATCAAGAAAGTAATTGGTCACTTCCTCCTGTGCACTGAAACCACTGAAGTCATCTCCTTCGGTGTCGGAGTTGAATAGCCTCAGAATTGCTTTATCCGATGTTGGATTGTTTTCATTGTCGCTCTCGTTACTTTCATCCGGAGGCAAATTCCCCGCTGAGCTCATGCTGCCCTCTTCAACACGCAGCAGTCCAGCCTTTCAAAACCCGTTGAATCCATAAATTAGCCGCATCATTGTTTAAGCCGCGAGGTTCAAAGCGTGGGAAAAAAGTAGCGGCTTATAGTCCGGAAAGTACGGTAGTCATTTGTACGTGTAAGTTGTATAAACAATTCAAAATTTTAGACCTTTCAGGATTGTTAATGTGTCCCACATTGTCCCGCACTAACCTACTGCGTGTCCCACATTTGGTTTGTTGGGATCTGGGCACACAAGCAAAGGCAAAAAAAACACTAGGAAGTGTCCGGATCTCCGCCTGTCTCGGTTTGTCTTTTCCTGTTTTCCCCGATCACCCTTTTGCTCATGTTTCCTGTTTTTTCCCCTGTCTGTTTTTGTCTGTCATGTGTTCTATCTTTTGGTCTGTGTCTGGAGGGTGTGGATTCATTCCACTGCCCGCCTCCAGTCGCTCAAAAGCGCTCAAAGCAAGGCGTCTCACAGGGCCCCTGCTGGACTCCTGCAACCTCTATTGGTTCCTCATCGCCCATGGTCCCACATTGCTCTGGGCGTCATCACCGGATTTTCCACGTCTGACAACAACACAGGGATCCTTACCATAGTGGACCGGTTCTCGAAGGCTGCTCACTTCATTCCCTTGCCAAAATTACCCTCTGCCCGTGAGAGCGCCGACATCCGGGTCCTCCATGTTTTCCGACTCCATGGCATACCAGTGGACATCGTCACCTCGCAGGCCTGGAAGGTGTTCCGTCTCGCCCTCGGGGACACCCCCAGCCTCTCCTCCTCCAGGTTCCACCCACAGTCCAATGGACAGACTGAGCGTATGAATCAGGAGCTAGAGGCCATCCTCCGTTGTGTCACTACGTCAAACCCTTCACCATGGAACTCCCCTACTCCCGTGGGCGGAGTACGCCCACAATAACCACACCTCCTCTGCCACCGGACTGTCACCTTTTGAAGCCACCCCAGGTTACCAACCACCCGTTTCCTTGCCAGGAGGCTGAGATCGTGGTCCCATCCGTGCAACGCAACTTTCGCCGCTGCAGAAAGATGTGGAGAAACACTCGGGCAGCCCTGTTTCATACGTCGGACCAAAACAATCATCTGGTGGACAGGCGCCGCACTCCCGTCCTGTCTACCGCCCTGGTCAACAGGTTTGTCTCTCCACCCAGGACCCGCACACAGTTCAAAAAACTGTCGCCTCGTTAAATTGGTCCATTCCCCTTTGTGGAGATCATCAACCCATCCGCCATCAAGCTCAAGCTCCCCGACTCTATGAGAATCCACCCAGTGTTCCATGTATCCTTCCTGAAGCCTGTAACCTCCAGTCCTCTGAGCCATCTGGCCAAACCCCGTCCTCCCCCCCGGCTCATTGATGGCGGCCCCGCATATACTGTACGTCGCCTCTTGGATGTCCGCTGCCGGGGCCGTGGTTTCCAATACCTGGGAGGGTTATGGCCCGGAGGAACATTGGTTGGTCTCCTGTCTTGGATTCTGGACCCCGACTTGGTGCATGAGTTTAGTTTCACTGCGTGACAGAACAATTATGTAAATAAACCCACCTTAATTGTTCTGTCTTTGACAAAGTCCGATACGTTGCATTTTTATGAATATATTACAATGTTTTTAATAAAGCAAAACCAAAACACTAAAGTCTCCATGGAATTTATGTAACTCAGTGCAGTGTGTGCCCATGTGACAAAAACAAGTGTGTGTGCAAGCGTGTGTGTGGTTGTGAGAGACAGGTGTTTGTTATGACAAAGTCAAATATTTGACACCAGCTAATAACAAAGGTACTTTATGCAGTCATATTTCCCACAGGTGTTGAAAACAAGGCTTTTGTTCTATCCAGCTAAAATAATTATAAACTATGTGAATGAATGTGAACACAGGCATGCGTGTATACGTGCTTACTTAGCAAGCAGGCTGTAACAGCAGGAAACTCAACATCAGATTAAAATGAAATCTGTCACATTTTCTTTTTCTCTCAGCCCCTGGTTTTTTAAATTCCCACACACACACAACCACAATAAATCCTCCCACAACAATATTTCCATTCAGGCCCCCGCAAAGCACATTCATCAAGGTCACACATTTCCAAAGCCATTATTCCATTTTATGGCGTTCTCAAACTGAAATTCCGATGTCTTGAATTTCCATATCGTTCACATGAGTGGCAGATCAGCAGATTTTTTTTTTTTTTTGTCCTGCTCTGAAACAAACAATGGTTGCTTTTCAGGACTTCAAAGTGCTCAAGCGGGTGAGAATGGGTTGTTGGGTGGCATAAAATATGAAGGTGAGAGATTAGGGCTTATCAGAGATTTCCTTTCAGAAGAATGTTTTCTCTCTGCAGCTGCTGCAGAACTGAGCAGCGACCAGTGGAATTGGAAGAGGTGTCCATGTGTTACAACATGGTAAGAGGGTCAACCGCAGGTAATTTATGGACTCTTAGAATGAAGACTGAGGTCTGTACATTTTACCCTCTGGCTCTCTCAGTCCCGACTTTCATTTCTGTCCTCTGCTCTCTTCCCTTTTGTGTTTGTGTGTTTGACCTAATGTACCCTCTGACCAGAAAAGCTAAATTACAGGAGAGTGCTAACTTTCCAGGAAACAATAATTTCACATACCACCAAAGACTTTTGATCTCATGTTTTTGGCACAGGACAAAAACAAACACAAATGATCTGAAAATAGCACTACCGTTGTGAAAAGAAAAAAAAAGTTTGACGGAAAAGATTCCGTTGGCAGCGTGATTCATAAGAGCAGCCAGTGCTTTGGAGACAAGGTCGCAGCGAAGACTCACGTGACTCCAAATGCCAGTCATTCATGAAGGTTTGGGTTCATTCAGTCAACAGAGGTGGGGGAAACCATGACATTAGAGACCCCATCATTGGTCCGTCAATACCCTACCGCCCCCCAGTGGTCATGGGGC
Source organism: Brachyistius frenatus (assembly GCF_029030835.1). Taxonomy (NCBI): domain Eukaryota; kingdom Metazoa; phylum Chordata; class Actinopteri; family Embiotocidae; genus Brachyistius; species Brachyistius frenatus. The sequence goes on from NW_027210946.1 coordinate 163,582, forward strand.
AAATGCAAATGACCTTGGATGTCACGTTAATGCATTGACCCAGTTGAATGGACAAGATAAAAATAAACCATGTATAAAAAGGGTTCCGCGTAAATGAGTAATGTGAGTCCTATTACTGAAACTTTAAGGTATTTTTTATTCCTTATATTGCATCTCCTTATACTGTTGCTCCGAAATGAGGTTGCAAGCAAGTTGAGGAAATAATTGAGCAGTGTACCAGAGTGCAACAAACAGAGTTGATAACAATTTACTATCTTGCAAATTATTCATCAGTGTGCTTCCAGGCAAGCAGTAGTGCAGGAACAATAATGACAAGGTCAAGATAAAGAAAATTTGATTGTGCACCTGTTTGGCATAGTGCTACCATGAGTCATTTACAGTCCCGTACGTGACAACGCTCACACAACTCTGCGACTTGGCCCAAACTCTCCCCTGACACTGACACAGAGTAGGGGATTTTTGCGTCACAATTTTGACAAGAAGGTCTTTTCTGCACCACACACAAAGCCTCGACTGTGCTCATACTGGACTGAATGAACAGCTGCTCACATGTCCGCTCCGAGACTGTGAACCATGCTGGCTGGTAAAAAGGGGCCCGCTACTGCAGGTGGCAATGAGGCCCCAGTGTGGATGTGGGGTCCACATCCCAGGTGGGCTCCCTGGTGCAGTGCAGGTGCACACCAGCCCTTGTAGTGCCAGAAAGACTCTGGTCATTGCTGTGCCAGTGCAACAAGTGCTTTATGCACCCTGAACAAACCAGCGCTGCAAGTAACTGATTACAACAGACATTATGAATTTCAAGCAGCAGCATCTTCTTTCTGCTTCAGTCTCTCTGCCGTTTAGGATGTTAATTCATAACAAATGCAGATGGCACTTCACTCTCCTACTACTCGTCTGCAAAGTATAAATATTTAATGACATCTCTCCTTTTAGACATCCTCTTAAAGTAGTGCACAACTGGTGAGTAACACTACCTTGTCTCACTACACACCACACACACATTCACCAGCCAGCTCCATTAGACTAAACTGTGCCCAGTCACCAGAGTTAATGTTTAGACGCACTATGTCTGCTGAGATATTAAGCAGCAGGCGGCGGGGGGGCGGGGGGCTCGACTGAAGGTCAGGCCCACATTTGCTGTGATCTTTTCAAGTCAACAGCGAGCCAAATGACATGGATTTAAAGACCAAGGGTGGGTGGTTCATCAGGGCTACAGTCTTCATAGCTGGCTGAATGGCCCACAGGCTCTTGTGTGATTTTGTTGAACCAACAGCGAGCAAAATGCAACTGATTCAAAGTTCTCCCAGCTGTCAGTGGGAGAAATGGGATGACTGGTAGACAGGCAGTACAAGCTGAAGTACATCCAAAGCTGTTTAACAGCATGTATATGTGTGTGTTTAAGAACTGTTGCCAAGCAACATATCGAAGTCATTGGTATACGAACAAGATCAACTCTTCCAACCACTTTGTATTTACATGAATAATTTCAGCTTTAAGATTATTTGGTTGTCTTATAACAAAGTGAAGTTCATTTGACTGTGTAACAGTATGTATTTTAATCTAAATTAAACAACAAAACATGAACTTTTCTTATGCAACAGTATGTTTGTTTCAGGTTTACCATGCTAACATTTGCTAATTAGCGATAAACAAAAAGGGCAGCAGAGGCTGATGGGAATTTCATTAGTTTTGAACTTAGTTTTTATCCTTCAGGGACTTTGACTATTTGAACTAAGTTTCATGGAAATCCATCCAATTGATTGTCAATACATTTTTACTCAAACCAGAACTGTGAACCTCATTAAACCACCAGAAGGGTACGATTCAAAACTGCAATTACCACCTTCCGGTTGTTTACCTTCGACAACCAGTTAAGCTCCAGTCTACATCAATATCTGTTCAGACTCATGACATATGTAGGATAGATGTTGAAGGAATCCCTGTGTGTTCATATAATTGACTAATGAACTTTTAAAACATAAATGCCTCATACAAATCTTGTGTGAAATGTTGTCATAATTACCATTGTAAATATTAAGTTATGGCCACAAACGTGTTGTGTGAGGTCACAGTGACCTCTGATTTCCAAAATCTTTTCAGTTCATCTTTGAATCCAAATGAATATCTGCGCCAAGTTTGAAGAAATTCCCTCAAGGCGTTCCGGAGATATCACATTCACAATAGGAGATATTACAGTGACCTTTTGATTGCCAAAATCTAATCAGTTAATCTTTGAGCCAAAGTGAACCTTTGTGCCAAGTTTGAAGAGAGTTCCGAAAGGTGTTTCTAAAATACTGAAAATGGGACAGACGGACAACTCCAAAACATAATGCTACGGCTATCATTGGTGGGAGGGCATAATCAATAACTTTCAACTTCTGAGAACAAACACTGTCTGTATATAATATCACAGCAATCCACCCAGTAGCTGTCGAAATATTTCAGGTCAATCTAAAACAAATGTCCACCTAATAGTGCCAGAGGAAAACTCATGTGACCAACAAAATTATTATGTTAGCATGAATAATAATATACGGTAAAAGTGCCATTCAGGTGCAGCATCACTGCTGAAAGGAGCAGATATCATTGCTGCAAATAAAATTATCAGCGACAAGCTACGACCTTCTTGTGACCTCTTCATGACACCTTTACTTAGAGCAGGCACAGCTAATCACAGCGCTACAGTACGAACAAGAGACAGATTGACAGACTGCCAGTCCCGGTAACTGGCACCCTGACAAGCTGAAAGAGACGACAAATAAGCCAAAGGATTCCGCTGTAAAAAAAAAAAAGAAAAGAAAGTCCAAATGTTGACAAACAAAAATAGCACAGATAATCATGCACATGGATATGCACAGGCCCAACTGAAGGTTACGAGAGGCATTGTTGACCGATCACGCCTCTATTTTCATTGGCCTCCCGCACACATGACTCATTTTTTGTAAACTAACCTTGTCAAAGCTTGTGTTTTATTATAGGGTTTGGCCCAAATATAGATGCATTATCAGCAGCAGCTCAAATGGTATCATGTAACAAATTGTTGCCGAGTCAATGCTTATCAAATATCAGTTGGAAATCTGAAAAGCCTCTTATGACGTGACCCTCGCCACATACACACATGCAAACACATTTGCCAAAGAGCTCCACCTGCTCCGTCCAGTCCTTTCTAACCTCCTCTCCCTGAAGCCAAGTTGGGCCAAATACTGCTGCTGTGTTGGCTGTGCTCTGCTCCAGCCGGGGAAACTGAAGATGGGGTTTTGTTCTGCGACCCAGAAAAGCCATCAGGTTCTTGCGATGAAACCTCAGACAGGGAATACAGTGGGGGAAAGGAATGACCACACACACTCACGGATGTGCAGTTTGTCTGCAGGGAAGTAAATGTGGCTGTAGTAACCGATGTGAACCAGGAGACAGACGATTTGTCTGTACAGCAGAGGAAGTCGTCAAACGCATAGAAAAGGGAGAAAATGAGAGGTTCAGTGTGTGCACAGGCAAAGAGGAGGAGATACAGGGCTAAAGGGAAAGAATGAGATCATGACAGTGTGTCTGTGTGTAGTCAAAGTGTCTGTGTGTGTGACACAGAGAGCGAGAGAGAGAGAGAGGGAGAGAGCGCAGTATTGGCTGTAGTCTCTGACTTTGACCCATGCAGTCTGCCAGTGAGAAAGCAGCTGACAGTTGGCCAGTTGCCATGCGAACCCAACGCCTCGGCAACGTGCAGCCTGCCTCGTACACAGCCGCGTCGTGGAAACTGTTACCAGGCTCGTCTGTTTTACTGAGCGAACAGCAGCCACTGGTGGACAAATCCAGGCATTCATTCATAAAAACTGTGACTCATTTCAGATTAAATTCAGTGGTTACAGACAAGAAAATCTAGTTTTTTACTATTAATGATAGAGATGAATCAGTAACTGCGTCCCTTCACACTCGCAGATGTAATGCCATTATGCATTACACTCTGTCCCTGTACTTTCTGGTTATACATGTTTTGCGAATACACCAGCAGATATATATGCACACACTCTCACTCCAGCTGAAATAACAGTGTCTCCATACAGCCAGCAGGATACCCTCTGCTGTAACAGCCTATTAAGCAGAACAGGACAGAACAACCTCCAGCAGGCATCCGGAGTCCAAACCTATATCAATTTAATGCCCCAGTACTTTTGGATTAAAGGAGGGGAGTGAGTCTGCAGCAAGCACACTGTCCTGTGCTTCATGGGTCACAGTGTCCAACAGAAGAGAAGAGTTTGTAATGTAAGCCAGAGTGGTCAGAGGAGGAGGTGTCTGGTCTTTGCCTATAATGCATGAGTGAGTAAAAGTAGGAGGGAAGAGACGTCAAAGTTGCACCTAGAGAGGTAAGACTGGGGCTGCAACAGAGATGTCCCTGTTAAGTAATACCTTGCGGACTTTCCATGTTTGTTTAAAATAAAACCTGGGTATTCAGTCTGGACTGGAGCGACTGTCACAAACAGGAAATGATGAATCAGTGCTTAATGTAACTATAAACTGACCTCTAAAAGGTAATGTGCAAGACAAGAAAGCGGGATGGTCTTTGCTCTCAGTCTCACCTGCACTAATGGAACAGCTGGTTAAAGCAATAAAGTAGCATACCATTTACATAGTGCAGTTGTTGGCTGTTCCCCAGAAACCCAAAACACAATAACTACATATTTGGTCAAAGCTGAGTTAAGACCAGCATCTATGACTTGTTGACGTCTGTTGTACCAAGGTAAATTATTGTTGGAGGGAAATCAGCCTAAAAACTATTTAAGAACTTGAAAACAGAGCTAAAGAACCTACTCGGTGACTACTCTTTGGATTTAAGGCTTGCCAGAACTTCTTGTATATAGCTCTAACTGAAAAATAAAATCATATCAAGTTAGTAATACCAAAGAATTATGAGTTGAAGGAGAAAAAAGCAACACCATATACGAGTTAAGTGGGTGGGTTAAACTACCTTCAGTGCATACCTTTTATAGATACCTTCATTACATATTGAAATTAAATAATCATATTTATGCTAATCATTTAAGAAATGTGCTTCTTAGTAAATGAGAAGAACACACTAGGGGCAATTAAAAAGTTCAGAGACTGCTCCTGTTCCCTACGAACCGAGTACGGCACTGCAACTTGCCCGGAGAAGCTATGACCATCACAAGTATTCCAAGTTACACAAATTTATCAACACCAGCAGCTGTGTTAAATGCTTTTACGTGAACAATGATTCATAAGCACTTGCAATCTTACTGTGGACCTGAAACCTGAGCAGAGAGCACATCAAGGTTGGTGTCAAATTGTTAGGGAACATAAAGAAGTGAATACGGGTAGTAGGGAACAACAACTGTGTTGCGGGCCTAAAACTGCAAGCAGGCACATGGTAATGTTGGAAAACCCCTTGTGCCACTGTCAAGGTCGTTCACACCAAATGTTTTCCATTAGACGACTCAGAACATCACAGTGGAACTCATGAATTTCTGGTGCTCCTGACTTGACACAACTTCTACAGTCTTGGACAGTAAAATTCTGCCCTTCTTTGGACGCAAATGCCTCTCAAAACACCTCACCCGGCTCATTGCTGCATTACTGTAGGCTTTCTAAGGAATTTCAAGGATCTTCATTGCTGAGTTTGGCACAAAATTTGTTGTTCACCGTTCCTGTGTAACTCAGGTGCTGAAGTTGCCCGAGCAATTCACGAAAGTTACATTTTCCCCCTGCTGCGTCGTGCACGTCACTGTGCTGCGCTCCTTTCACGCACAACAAGAAGTCTCGAAACGTTTTGATCGCCCCTGTTACCTGTTTTGTTTTGTTTTGTTTGTTTGTTGTTGTTGTTTTGGGGGAGGTGGGTAGAAATACAAAAGAAGTGCCTGCAATTTTCTAAGGTTATATGTGAAGACAGTGATGTGTAAAATGAAGCTTTTACAAATCGGTTCCACAGTCGGCTAAGTTTCTTTCTCAGTTCCTCAGTAACACTGTTCCATTGTCCAAACAGGGGTCAAACAGAATGATAACAATATGGTGAATGGAAATGGGTGAGATAACAGCGTAGAACATCTTTCCTTTAGTGGATAGGACTACGTGATGAGGATGTCATGAGTCAGCACCCAGCCAAGCAGTCTGGCAGCATTAGAAGGGGTGATGATGTCACCAGGATGAGCCAAGGTGTACAGCGTTTGTGTGCGTCTCTCTCTGCACCCAAGAAAAGATGCTCACAGACTGCAGTATTCAAGCAAACTGTAGTTTTTGTGATAATTCAAAAAGAGGAATGCGAGTTACTGGAGGAGACACATAGGAGGCACAGCTCAATCACTTGTCTTTTTCTGTAGCAGCAACTTCGGGGGTTTTGAGTGTGCAGCCTCCTTTGAGAACATGTATATATTCCCACCTATATGCATCCCTTTCACCCCAGTGCAGCCCCGAGTCATCAAACACCCCTCTGATCGGTGTCGGACTTGAGAAGCGAGGCACAGAGTGTGACCAGCACCGTGACAAAAATGAGTGTGATGGTTGAAGGAGGAGGAGGAGGGGGATCAACAGAATTGAATCAGGGGTGTTGGGCCGGTACAAAGACGAGAATGGCAACTGTGCCCCTCTGCAGCTGTGGGCCTACGTGAGCATCGGCAGGAACGCTCTCGCTCCTCGTCACTCCGCCCCTCCCTTACTCGCTCGCTCACTCTCTCTCATCTCTCTCATTCTCCCTCTCCTTTGCTCATTTGCACCTTTGAATAGACTTTTTTTTTTCCTCTTTTGACTAAATCTTTCTTGCACTCATGTGTCGTTCTCTCTATCATAATTCCCTCACTTCTCTCCCAAGTCATATTTCAAAATGGCAGGGAGCTGGACAGTGAGAGATGAGTGGTGTTCAGCCAGCCAACGGATATCTGAGATGTCTGAATGGGGAAGAAAGAAAGGCAAAGATCCTCTTTCCCACATGCACCATCACAGACAGACACGCAGCCAAGTCACACAGCCAATCTGGCCTGAAATGACCTAGAAGGGACATGCGTGTTTCCATGTGTGTCTGTGCATGTCATTCAAACCAAACCAAGTCTTTTTAATACACATGAAGGAGCACACATGCCAGTGCTTACACTCATATGACCACTCCAGTATCTTGAGACTGTCAGCAAACACTGGGTTTTAAGGCCAAGGTCAGCGGTGAAGACGCACAAGATTGGGCAGTGAGACAAGTGGGAGGAGGAGAGAAAGAAGGACTGAGGATGAGGAAACAGGATGAATACAATGAAGAATCAAAAGATGATGCATACAGTAGAAGAATCAAGTACAGTATAAAAAGAGTTTACACAATGTTGTAAAAAAAAAAAAATAGAAGAACGTGATGTCAGACGAGAGTAAAACATAATAAGAGCGATAATGGGCCAAGTCGAATGGGCTGATTGTCCTTGTGCTCTTGAGCAGGTGCATTTTTTTTGGCAGTGGATGGGACAAGGCGGCTCATGTTGTTATCCAATAAAACTGAAGCACAGTGCTGACATCTGCTGGCTGTGTTTATGTTGGCTAAATTAAAGATCTTTCTCTATTGTAATGCCCCTTGCAAACAAATCTGTAAATTAAATGTATGTACATGCAAAGCATGATGGGCCTTTGCATTAAAATGTTACACAGTTCAAGAGGCATCATATTATAGTAGCTAAACAATCTGTTGCTATATGAATGCAGAACAAAGCTGTTTGTTCTCCACTGATCTGCAGTAAAACAGTCTATAAGAGTCCGATTTTTTTTTTTACATAAAAGTCCCCTGAAAATGCATTCAGTTCACAAAAGCTAAGAAGTAAGGCAGCATTTTAATTGGCGGGGAATATAGTGTTTTTAAATTCATGGGAAAACTGCAGTATATTGTGAGAGGTCATTGAGGAAGACTTTAAATAATTGGGAAGTGAAAGCTAAAAGTGGATAAAATATGAATCCATGAAGCTCCTAGAAGGTGAACTGAAACCATTTAAGTCACATGCTTCATAAACCAATGTGCTGTGTAATTCAAAAATCACAGCACTGTGCTGCTGAAAGTGCACTACTTTCATCTGTGTGTATGAACTCTATGCACCTCAGCTGTCTCTGAAGTAGACTCAACAGGATTCTTCTCAGGAGCCGCTGTTGCCAGGTTTTTGGGTTAAGGCCACTCCAGTAAAGCTCTTATTTTTCTGTTAATGCAGTACACAGCATGTAATCAGTGATTACATGTTGCGTAATCATCAACAACTAAAGTGATCCCAAAACAGCATTTTCCATCTGATGGCATAATTCTGGATTGTGGGGTCCCATCATTTAATGACGACTGCTGGATTTAAATCAATCCAAACACAATGAAATACAAAGTTTTGCAAAAAACACATAATTCATGGAATCATTCCTAATAAAAACTCTTAATTTCATGTTTTGAATAGTTTCCCTGACCAGTGCAACATCCAGACCTTTGACAGACTAAGACATTTATCCTTTACTAGAGCAGAATTTCAATATGAACTCAGAAAAACTAGCATGCAGTAGCATTTATCACCCTTTTATTGAGCTTTATTTTAAGATTTAAGACTATCCTTTTTCCTTAAAAGAAATGTTTTAATAGTGTAGTGGAGACTTCATGAGAAATAGTGCTGATCTTGGGTTAGTTTTGGCAGATGAAATAATTAGCTCTCATGCTCTAAATAGAGAAACTGGTGTGCTCTAATCACTTTCAGTTGAATGTATGATTTGACAGAAGGACCACAGACAATAAGAGGTTGCAGATTAACAGATTGGTGACATGTAGAGATGCAGAATGTTTATCCCTGAGCGCACAGTAATTTCATTACTTTGAATAGGCACTTTAAAAATGTGAAGTACAGAAATAAGTCCTTTGAACACCAGACAAGGTGCCCTTCAAATCAATCCTTTAACTCCTTTAAAAAAAAACACTGCCATTGAGGCAGAAACAAAAATGGGATTATAAAATTAAGTTCAATCAGAGGAAGACACGAGGAATGAACTTTTCCTTCATCATCATCATCATAGGCAGATCCCAGCAGTTTGCCACCTTTATAGTACTGCTGGAGGTTTAGTTTGGCAGGTGCAGACACATACCACATGACCACACCTGTTGGGTTCACTGACACGACAAAGTCCGTGGACTGTTTCATCACCATGATCTTGTCGGTGAAGACGTCACGGATCTACAGAGGTGAAGACGGAAAACAGGAGGTAAACTGGTCGAAGTAGTTCGGCAAAAGAACTAATCATTTACTGAATTCAACTTCAGTTTGTTGGGTAGTCTGGTTGACATCGAGATATTATTTACCAAATGAGGTCAAACAGCAACAAGGGACAAAGAATGAATAAAAACTGTTTCTAAAGACTTTTTTTTTTGTTTTTAAACATGACGTAATAATGCCTCAGTGTAGCTTTAGAGCAGTTTACTGTTTATTTACATGCTGATTAGCCCAAACATTACGACCACCCTAGTATGCCAATATGGTGCTGACCCTTCCTCAAATCAGCCGGACTCTACAAGAGCTCTGAAAGTGCATTTTAGATGAGCCTCACACTGTTTAAGAAAAAGGGATGAACCAATAATGTTCACGTGTTCTATTGGGTGAAAAACGAGAAAGCCAATCAAAAAATGGACAGTACATATAGTGTTCTTTTGATGTGCGACTAGCGTACACGTACCAGAGATGATATATTTTTCTTCCTGTGTGAAGAAGACTTGTAAAGACATACCTTGTAGATGCCTGCGGTGTAGTTGAGTTTGTGGAGGGATGTCTGGTAGCGATAGGGCATGTCATGACGACGGCTGAAGAACACTAAAGCACTGGCATCTTCTGACAGGGGGCGCCAAAACACATCAATGCCACTCTTCTCCTGGCAGACAGAAACGGAGGAGAAAATGTGAATAAAAGACACCAAGACATAACAGAGAAATGTTTATCTCGATCACTGGCAAGAAGCAGCGAGATCCACGCATGAGCGCTTCACCTTGACGATGCGTCTTCCCTGGATGCCCAGGACGTCCTGGTTGATGCTGATGGCCATCTTGTTCTGCAGGATGCTGCGGGCGCCGCTGCTGATGGTGCGCAGGTCGTTGGACATGAGAAGAGGAGCAGCCATAATCGCCCACAGAGCCATCTGAGCACGAGACTGGTCCATGCTGAGGCCGAAGTCCCCAACAATCAGCTGTGCAGGTCAAAATTACACAGTCATGAAGGATGAAATTAAATAACCGACCTTCATACCTTCATACTAACCTATGAGGGAAAGGAACAAATTAAGTATCTCAAGGTAATTCAGATAAATACATTCTGTTAGTTAAACAAACCATATCAGGGTCGTTCCACCTTCCAGGTCCTGCTGCAAGTATCAGGACATCCTGGTTTTCAAAGAACCAGTCGACAATGTTCAGCACACTATCCCAAGAGTCCTGGATGTCACCATAGTTACGCCACAAGTTGCAGATCTGGCCCAGCTGGGTGTAATTTACCTGAAAATATAAATCAGTGTTGTGTGGGGGAAAAGTAAAACTGTAAACCGTGGATTTAAAGTATTAAAATATAATTCTAAATAAATTTAAATATTTCCAATGACAAAAAATAAAGCCTAAATTCTCAGGTGCTGATTGTACCTTTGGTGGCAGGCCGCCCTGGTAGGCGGGCCAGCTGCAGGAGTACCCAATGGGACGGCCTGTAGCATTTAAAGCCTTTGACATGAGAGGGTAACCTGTCAAGGACACGACCCAAACTCAAATCAGCTACAACTCAATAATACACCGTGTCAAAGTAACCTCTGGTGTTCTTACCCTTCGCCTGCTCTGCGGCATTGGAGTAGCAGCCGTCAAATTTAAACATATCCACCTCCCAGTCAGCGAACGTCTGAGCATCTATTTCGATCTTGTCCAGCGTGGTGCCGGGGTAGCCCCCACAGGTGTGTGTGCCCATGTCCCCGTAGATGCCCAGCTTGAGGCCCCTGTCGTGCAGGTAGCGTGCCAGTTTATGGATTCCTCCCGGAAACCTGATAAGGTTATAATGTCAAACCCAAACAAACATTGAGAAATATCAGAAAACATAGGGGTGTAATAATTGTTTAATACAAGTTTTTCTACACACTGAATGTTGATTAAAACAGTCCCATCATACAGCATGCAGCAGAGAAACTCATAAAAACAGTGAAGATCAGAAAAGCCTACAGTTGTTTTTGTTGGGATGATAACAGTGAGGTTTTTAATGTAGTGTACAATATTTATATTCCCAAAATTTCATCTTCCAGGGAGTTAAAAGGTCATTGTCTTTATCATACTTTATGCTGATACAGCATATAATAAAACTACAGCAAGGCTCAGCTAGAGATAAGTGTTTGCACTGAGTAATCACAACAACTTCTGTGTGTGTGTGTGTGTGTGTGTGTGTGTGTGTGTGTGTGTGTGTGTGTGTGTGTGTGTGTGTGTGTGTGTGTGTGTGTGTGTGTGTGTGTGTGTGTGTGTGTGTGTGTGTGTGTCAGCGTACTGTATGTACTCTACCTCTTAGGGTCAGACTGCAGTCGACCCTGCTTGTCTCTCTCCATGGAGGACCAGCAGTCATCGATGTTGACGTAGACGTAGCCAAGTTCCCTCCAGCCGTCCTCGAAGAGTCTGTCTGCCATGTCCATGAAGAGATTCTCACTGGAAGCAGAACAGCAACATTTCACATTATTCAGAATAAGATATTCAATTGCACATAATTGTAGGATGTTGTGTCCTTTTTACGATTGCTGCTTCTACTGTGTATCATATAATAGTATTTCTGACTGTGCATTATTAATATTTTACGTCCATTCTTGCTGTATTTAATACCTACATTTTAGGACTGTCACTTTTTCCCCAAAATAAATTCAAAAGAATGTAAAAGGACACACATTTGTCTGAATTTATTCAAACACCACCATTTTGAATTGGTCACCCAGGATCAGGTCATTATAGGGTTATACTTTCCTCCTGCTCCATGCACGTTATGGTGCTGCGCCTCGTTGGTGCACAACAGAAGAAGTCTCAGAAGTTATTGATCCACCCTCGTAATCCCCTACTTCAAACAGCCTATATAGACTGTAAATTGTAAATTGAACGGGTCATTTTAGTTCGAGTGCAATTACGGTCAAACGAATATTTGAATTTCGAATAAGAAGTGGCAGCCCTGCTACTTTTTAAGAGAGCTTGTGTGACATCAAAGAGTGTAATATTCATATGATGTTTGTCTTGCCTGATGCAGTTCTTGGTGTCGTTTTCACAGTCAATGTCGCAGCGGAATCGTTCCCATGCCATCCAGCCCATGGGAGGGGTCCTCATCAGTCCATTGTCGAGGGCAAAGGTGGTCACGGACAGCACAGACGTCAAAACAAGCACCGCCAAATGCATCCCTACAGGGTAAAAAAAAAAGAAACCATCAAGTTAAATCAAATGTCAGTACTGTGTGTTAGATGATATTGCATATTAGCACAAAATCCAGTCACAAGACTTAATGGGGAGGATTGATTACCTGCAAAACACACCGCTAAACTACCTACACCTTTACTTATGTGGGGGGTTTTCTTTACAGTCACCTTGTAAATACTGCTGCGTGTCACCTGACTGGTTGCAGCAACCTGCCAGGTGACTTCTCCCATTGACCAACCTCAAACTGTCATCTGACTAAACCGAACTCCAGGGCTTATTGTGAAGGAGTTCGAGTTAAATATAGATAACTGTGGAAATGCAATACATGAATTATCACTACAATATGTAGGTTAATGCCAGGCACTACAATGTAGCTTTTTGTATTATAAACAGACATTAAATTTGTCAAAATAAACTGTATTTTCGTTTCTTTTCTTTTTTTTTACACTATAACAAAGCGTTTAGAGTAAAAAAAAAAAAAAAAAAAAAAAAAGGTTTGACAGCCATGCGATCATGCAAACTGAACACGGTGAAAAGACCAACTTACTGAGGTCCAGCGACAGCTCTCTGTAATAGGAAGCTGAACGAAGGTGACGGATGAAACGTTGCAGCCTTTCCAAGTCCAAGTCTGTCCAAGTCTGCTCTTATCGTCGCTCCGCTGTCTGCGTTAACTCCTCTTTGACCTCCTATAAGGAAGTGCACTGAGTAAAGAGGGCTGCTGCTATGTAAAAGGAAGTGGCAGTCACCTGACATAGGAGCGCTATCAGCTGACTACATAGCCGGAAGCTGTAGGGGGAGGAACCCGGGCCGCGTTTCATTTCTGTTCTGTTTTTACCCCCCTTCACTTCCTTCTGTCCCCTCCTTTGTCTCTGCAAATAAATTCCCTAAAAATAAAAAGTTGAGGCCACTTTCTGCATTTTTTTTGGTCAATTTTTACTTTTAGTATTTTTTTTATTTGATTGAAAGGAACTGACCAAGCCAAAAACAGAGCACAGCAAAACCATACACGTCCAACAGGAGGCGTACTTACACCACAAAAACTCTGCAATTTTCTATTTTAAACCACTGCAAATGAGTTAGTCCCACTTGTGATATAACCTGAAATAATCATTAACCAGGTGAATGTACTGTATAACCAAATTTAAAAACAATAAAAAAATAATAATAATGCATTAAAATAGTTTATATTTTCTAATGTATGTTGTGGTAATGAAGATGTAATATGTGAGCTGTCAGCTGACTGAGATGCAACAAAACATGAAAAGATAATACATGTTTGAAATGTTTGGGTCCTCATATTTTCCAGGGAGATGAACTTTCCTCTCAATAGGAAAAAAAAAACAAAAAACAAAAAAAAACCTGTATCAATGGATTTAACTTTAAAATATGTTTTATGCTGTATTAACTGTGAAAGCAGTCAAGGATCAGTGAAAAGGGATATTATACGGAATAGGTCACACATTTTGTTTGTTTGTTTGTTTTTTCTTTCTTTCTTTCTTGCTTTCTTTCTTTCTTGCTCTGCCCACTTCCGTAAATGTGAAATCATAGCAGGTGGAGCTTAAGCTCTCAGTCATTGCACAGGAAGCTATGGCGGAAACAAGCATGGGTAAGGTGACTTAAGGAATAAATTGCAAAAAAATGGCTACAGATCTTTCTTTTTTTTTTAACAAAATATCAGATATCCATGCAGCTGCTGTCAAATGATGGACGGAAACTTAAATTTGAAATGGCTCTGAAAACTGCAGTCATGTCACATAGTTGCTTTGGTGAGAACTAAAATTAACCAGAGTACGGACAGAGCATTAAAAAACGATTTGTGCAGAGCATCAGTCGTACTGTTGTAAGGTTTTATGGTAGTAAAATGGTCTGTTGAAATGTTTGTTGTTTTTTCATAGTTTAGACAGGCTTCCTGGTTTTAAGTTTCAGCATGGAGCCCGTCAGGACTTTCATTTTCTTCTTAAAGTGACAGGAGCAGTTCACTGCATGTTCAAAACAGTCTGAACTCAAGAAGTGGGGGAAGTATTTTAATTCTTTAAACTACTGTAAAACTATTAGTGCCACAGTAGAAAAGTAGCCCATTCAAAATAAAAGTGCTTTATTCAAAATTTAAATGTAATAAAAATTACACTTATATTGTCTAAAAACACATTAAGAGTTAAAGTGTTCCTAATACAGAATGCCAACTTTCAGAGATGGTATTACTCTAAATATTTTTGTATCATTATCCATGTATCAGCCTACATTTAAGCCTAATTTTATTGTTGTTGGCAGAGATGCAGCTCATTTTATGTACTTTATATATGGTTAAATAGCCTGATATACAACATGGCATCACATCTTATAATCGTAAAAAAAGGGTTTGAAAAACATTAATGTACAAAGTAAAGAGGAATTATATCTGTCAGACAAACATGGTAAAGAGAACGTTGCACCTGAAATGTAAAGGATAAGAAATATAAAGAAGAACAAATGGAAATTCACTTTTAGCTGCAGTAGGCTACACCATGTAGGCCACTCGTATAAAAAATATGTTTTTATATATAGCATTTACAACAATCAGCATTATAACTGCTTCATGAAGGGCAGGAAAAAGTCAATAAATAAAGTATAAAGAGTGAAAAATCTACATTGCAGTGCAAGGACATTTTTAAAGAAATTAAAAATGATATTGAAGATTAAGTTTGATCCCCCTTTCCACTTATTTTGTGTCTTTAAACTTGCTAATAAAGGCATGAAACACCCTCAAAAAAGGTGTGTGGTCTACAAGCCCAAGATGAGATAACAGTAATGACATCATCAGGCTAATCTTGGCTTGTTTAAAAAAAAATCAATTGTACTGTCACCATGAATAATCTACTGAATGTTTTATTTTTGGCGATGTGCCCATTTTAGTGCAGTGCTTCAGTAATTGTACATTTCTTTCACCAGTGGTAAATATAAAAAAAATACTTGACTTAAATCTTCATGTCTTTAGGAGTTTCTGGTGTGGTGAGGACGATTCTTGGAAGTACGGCATCTGGATTTGTGTTTGGACAAGCCGCATTATTTGCAGTTGACCCCGTTCTAACTGCAGATGACTTCCTGCTGACTGCTGCAAATCTTTCTGCTGGACGGACCGGTTCCACGGGCGTAGCGGTAGTGACAGCATGCCTGGTGTTCACCTTAGTGCTTCTAACTCTTGGAAGTGGTTTCCTCCTCGCTGCCATGGTGATGAAGCTGTTGACTAAAGTTGGATTTGGGTTGCCGTGGTTAACAGAGGTCACAGCAGGAACCTCTGTTGTGGTGGGTGCTGTCACCACTGGAGTGTTTGCAGGTATCCTTCCACCATGGATCTACATGGCAGCTCAAGGCGTTCTGGTCCTTGCTGTCTACTCCTACTCCAATATTAACGACATGACCACAGCTCTGTTAATCATCTTCACCACTCTATACCTCAGTGTTGTATATGGACGTATGGGTGCCATAGTTGGATTCTTCAGCATGGGACTGACCATCTCTGTCCTCTGTGCCCTTCGAACAACCCTGAAACAGACACTGACTCAAAGGCCTAAATCTGAAACCGGGTGCAAACTGTTGGAGAGGATCTTCTTTTACTCCGTTTTTGTGGGGATTCTGGGATTTTTTATAGGTTTAGGCGCCAGTGATGCAGGAGATGGGTCAGAGGCAGAGGTGGTTTTGGTGCTGAAGTCAGTCCTGTGGGTGGCGTTTCTGTCTGCAGGGCTGCTCGGAGCTGGCCTGGGAACAGTTACCATGGTCGGACTGGGGCCAGAGGTGGCCGGAAAAGTAACCGTGGGAGCTGCCATAATAACCTTAGTGGCCTTAAGAGCCATTCTGCAATGGAGCTCTTCTCTAGGGGCCCAAAGCAGCACAGGAGGTGCCTTAGGGGCAGCTACAGCTGCAGGGGTGTCACTCGGAGCCGCAAGTGTTGCAGCAAAACATTCATTTGGGTCTCGGAATTCAACTCTCGCAGTTTTAGGTTCGGTCGCTATCGGTGCACTTGTGGCCATGAAAGGACCAGCACTGAAAGCAACTCTGTTGACGACGTCAGAACTTCTCACGGTCACCCTTGTTGCAGTAGGGGCATTTGTCCTTGGTGCACCAAAGAGCCCATTCCACACTCAGGTGAACCTGCAAAAGGGCCTTCTCACGGGGACAGAGCTAATTAAAGGAATCGGCATGGAGACGGTCACCGCAGCAGCAGCACCTATTGGAGCCGGGGTGCTTGGGGCTGCAGTGTTAGGCACTGCAGCTCTGGGCAGACTGGGGACTGTGGGAGTTCTGGTGGCCATATTGTTGGCTTTGGGAAGTGTGCTGAGTGGCATGATTGGAAAATCAACAACAACAACAACAACAAATTCACACAGAGACTGAGTTTACTTAAGCTGCTGGTCACTAATGAAGTCGAACAAGGCGAAACACTCTGAGCTAAAGAGAAGATATCATTTGCGTGTGTGTGTGTGTGTGTGTGTGTGTGTGTGTGTGTGTGTGTGTGTGTGTGTGTGTGTGTGTGTGTGTGTGTGTGTGTGTGTGTGTGTGTGTGTGTGTGTGTGTGTGTGTGTGTGTGTGTGTAGGTAAACAGATGTGCTTACATTACTGTCTATGCAGACATAAAACGTTATGCCATGATTTATGATCAGATTAAATTTAGTTTATTACGTGATTTTACACATAAACAGTTATTGATCAAAAGTGACAGTTCTGTCATAAACTAGCATTATTGAGGCCATCTGTTTTGATTAAAAGAGATGAAACCTAATGTTTTTATTCACTGAAATATTAATACCTTATTTTCTCTGTGTGAAAATGACTGTAAAACACTGGAGAATGAATTAAAAAAAAAATGATGATCCTCCTTTTTTTCCCCTTTTAGTCAGCTCTTCACACTGTCATCACCACAGCTCCCAAGACATGGCTGCAGGCTGGCAGTTACTTTGGTTTCATCTTAGCAACAGTAACAGAGGATTTGCTGTTTAGAAAAGGGAGGAGGGGGGTGGGAGGAGAAAGATCAGAAGGCAGAAGAGCATCTTAGAACTGATCCTGTTTTGTAGACCTCACTATGATTAAAAGTAATACGGATTTACACATCAAAATACGGTGTCCTGGAGATATATTACCCTGTCTGAGGAGATCACATGTTCAAAAGGATTATCACATGTGGCTCCAGTCTGCTATGGCAGAAAACAGGACTTCAGCGGCAGGAGGTTTTTTTCACTCAAACAGCCTGGATACAAGAGCCTCTAAGAATTAGCTTCTTTTTTTTTAAAGAGTTTTTGGCACTATAAATACATAAAGAAAATGATAATAAATTAAAAGGTAAGAGACTTTTCATGGTGGATATGTGGTAAAACTAATTGGAACTGAGTTTCAGTGTCATTTGCTGTCCTGGAATGGAAATATTCCCCGCAATTAAATATTTTTGTCTCGTTTGGAAGAATCTGTTGCACTACTAAAGGTCTGATAATGTAATTATATCCAAAAGGAGCACAATGGGACACATCACAACTTTTCCATGGATTTTGGCATTCTGGGCACATCATGGATTTGTGTTCTAATACAGTATTACATTAACCAAAGGGATTATCTTCAATAAACCAGCATGTCTTTGAACCGGGTCTATGCAACAGACACGGAGCAGTCTGCAGAGTACTCTGCGGAGTATTCCGTGCAGGTTCCCAGTGATCCGGGTCGGACACGTGAAGTGACGGTACCCCAGTCCAGCGGCTGCAGCTGCCTGCCGCGTGCGGTGCGCCTCACCTTTACGCCCGAGTCTCTGGAGAGGCTTTACCAGAGCTACTTCCGCCGGCAGAGACAGGAGAACCTGCTGGTGTTAGTGATATTCGCCGCTCTTTTCAACAGCTTCGTCATCATCATGTGTGCGGTAGTGTATACTGCGGATAAACTGGCGATGGTGGTGGTGGCAGCTGTGGGGTTGGCTGCGGACATCGTGCTGTACCTGTTGGTGTGGTTCCAGAAGCTCCCTGCATCACCTGTCTCCCGCGGAGCAGTGCCCTACATGCTGTGGCTGATGGTCGCAGTTCATGTTTTATGTTACATGGGATTGAACTACGAGCGGTTCCCCCAAGCAAGTGACTCTGTGGGCTGGCAGGCTTTCTTCAGTTTCTCCAGCTTCCTGACTCTGCCACTGAACCTGGTGTCCCTCCTGCTGCTCACTGCCCTCTCATGCGCGATACACACCCTGGTTCTGGGGTTGTCTGTGGCTCAGAGGTTTGAGGATAACCTGCAGGGGCCCATGCTGGTGAGACAGGTAAATATAGCCATCAGTCAAGTTACAAACAACAATGAACCTGCAACTGAAAAGAGTTAAATAGTTCCTTTATTAGTTCATGATGTCTCCGAAAAGAAAATAATCACAGTTGTGGGGTTGAATCGACCATGTCACAGTTTAGGGAAATAGTTCTCAACCCAAGATATCTAGATATCTGGATACAGTGTATCACTCAAATCAATCAATTCTTCTTTTTTTTCTTTTTACTACACCATACAGTCACCTCATCAGTCTAGTATGAAAACTTTGCCTTCAGTAAAAGTGCATTCATGCACACAGACAAACCTCTGACAATGGGTCTCACATGGCTTCATGTAAAGGGGTTAAAGGTCAAAGAGGCTGGGAACCACCCACTGTTTCAGGGAATAATACAACCACCCAAGTGGAGGTGTGAGAGACAGATGAAGATGTAGGCTTCTGGCCTTATGTTGGATTTTTTTTTTTTTTTTGGACACAGATGAATTAATTTCAGAACTCATTTTTGCATTTAAATAATCTTTCATTCTTTGATTTTGTGCACGCAACTGAGTTTCCTTATGAACACAATTTTGTCACAAATGGTCACCAAATTAAATGTGCTCTCATAGTATCCTTATAATATGATGAAAGCTTGCATTTTCAGTGTATTTAACTTACTGAAATGAATTATTAATTACTGTAATTACCCTAGTCATTCCCTTCATTTTGTGGTACTAAACACATGATGTGGCAGAAAAAGGAGCAATATAACACACTTTGAGTCCAGCTGATTAACTTAGAAACTACATTTTATTTAAGATCTGAGCGTTTCACAAGGTTAAAAGTCTTTTTCCACACAGTTGACAGCAGCAACCAATCCACTGGCTGAACTGAGCACTATGAACATGGATTAGGAAGTGACCCCACACACAAAACCACAGACCCTCTCTTCCTCTCTTCAGCTCTTTGCCAACGTGATGCTGTACCTGTGTACGGCCCTTATGGGTGTGATGTCGTACTACATGGCAGACAGGAAGTACAGGACAGCATTTCTGGAAGCACGTCAGTCGCTAGAGGTTAAAATGACACTGGAGGAGCAGAGTACACAGCAGGTAAGTGTTGGGGGGAGGGGGGGTCACACACATACACACAAAGATAGGCCTCTACATATTTTTTTTTTTTTTGGTAAGCACGCACATGCACAAACACACGCAGATCTGTGAGGTAGAACACTGTGCTGCCTAATTACGAAGTGTTTTGCTCTGCTCGGGGCTAATAGGTTGATTAGAGAGACCGTTGTTTTCACCAGCAACCGTCAGGGACCTCGCACAATAAGGGCACCTTAGCTCTGTGACAACCAACACATACATTGCTCAATTTGTTTGAAGACATGGTTTGGTATTTTTCAAAGCAACTACAAAAAGATCTGATTATCCCCTTTATTACACTTACTATTTCATATCCTTTGCTATTTCTATTCCTTTTTCAGTTACATTGATGTTCATCTGGTTAAGTTTATTGTGTTATGTGGGCTTTGGATTGAAGGAGTGAAAAATAAGAAACTGTTTGGGCTCAAGCAGTTGATAATATTCATCTTAACTTTGTCACAGTTAAACACGGTGTGCAACTCAATAAACTAAAAGGGTGAAGTTGCATACTGTAGCTCTCCTTCACAGTTTGAAAAGTGATGCTAATTCACAGTTACAAGTTAGTCACCAAGCCTGATTTTCTTCATTTAATTCTTTTATTTGAGCCTCTGTCACGCCTGAATGTGACTATTTGCCAAACAAAGACAGCAGACTCTCGAGAATTGTTTAAAGAGGGGTGGAAAAGATGGTGAAAAGTGAAGGATGTGTGGGTAGACAGAGAGACAGAGAGAAAAAGGAGAGCAGAGAGAGAAGTCCCAAAGTGCTTTTTCAGTGGGGGGATTTGGAAGAAGACCAAAAACCAGGTGACAGGATCTAGTTTGACATGCTC
The DNA here is from genome assembly GCF_029030835.1 of Brachyistius frenatus. Taxonomy (NCBI): domain Eukaryota; kingdom Metazoa; phylum Chordata; class Actinopteri; family Embiotocidae; genus Brachyistius; species Brachyistius frenatus. The sequence goes on from NW_027210946.1 coordinate 184,191, forward strand.
TGCACACACAGGGATAATTTATTCTTTGATGTGTCTATCATAACTGAACTGATGGCAAAACTCACACTTTCCTTCAACTCTCTCTCCACGCAGGAGGAACTATTGCTGTCCATCCTGCCAAAACATATCGCTGATGAGATGCTGCAGGGCATGAAGAACCAGGCCAATCAGACGGAAGTACAGCAGCAGCAGTTCAACACCATGTACATGTACCGCCATGAAAACGTCAGGTCAGGATCATCAAACTGAACCGCTCAGAGTCGTGACAGTCATTACTTAGAGAGTTTTAACATGTTGTGTTTCCACTGCGCTTTTTTTTCAGTATCCTGTTTGCTGACATTGTGGGCTTCACCCAGCTGTCCTCAGCCTGCAGTGCCCAGGAGCTCGTAAAGCTGCTTAATGAGCTGTTTGCCCGCTTCGATAAACTGGCCGCAGTGAGTATCAGCAGTGAGTGATTCCCTCTCTCTTTGTGAGTGTATTATGATTGTGCATATTATCATTACATTATTAATGTTGATGCATTATTATTTAGGTTGCAATTAAAAAAGTAAAGCGAATTTTCTCTAATTTCTATACTGTTGGATGGTTTAATCAATACCATTGCATTGTATTTGACATATTATTGATCGTGCTTTCTACATAAAATCTTAGCTGTACTAACTACATCTTATATAATGACAGTACTTGTGAAAACATTTATAAAATGAACTCTTCAAATCAGAAATATAGCCAAAGTTTGGTTTTGCTACACTTAATTAAAATCCTCTGGACTCATTTTACAGGAACATCACCAGCTGAGGATTAAGATTCTCGGAGACTGTTACTATTGCATCTGTGGTCTTCCTGACTTCAGAGACGATCATGCTGCCTGCTCCATAATGATGGGCCTTGCGATGGTAGAAGCCATTTCGTAAGTAGTGACGTTACTTTTCCAGTTCAGAAAATTGCAAGACATAAAGATAGCTTGAACTCCCAAATAAGCACACACTGATACTGGTGATATCACACTGATAACATAAAGAGTGGGGCATAGCCATTTGGTTTATTTAATGGAGCAGCATGTAGGATTTAGTGGCATCTAGTGGTCCAGCCATCCTCCCCTTCCCTTGGTTTGTCCCTGCTGAGCTATTGTAGAAACATAGTGCGCTCCATGGAAGAAGACCTGCTCCCTATGCTCCCTATGTAGATATAAAGGAGACATTCTAAGGTACACTGGACCTTTAAGTTGGATATAAGGAACCAAGGGTTTACATTAAAGAGAGAGCTGAAGATTACACAAGGAAAGTAGGAAAACAGTCAGCAATAAATCCATCAATTTAAAAAAAATCTATGTATTAGGGGGAAGTAGAATAATAAAGTTGTATATGTAAAGAATAAGGAGGAAGACAGAGAGATTGTTTGATTATTCAGGGTGAAAAATGGACATCCCCTGTTTTTCCTCTTGGTCCAGGTATGTGCGGGAAAAGACAAAAACTGAGGTGGATATGCGCGTAGGTGTTCACACAGGCACCGTGCTGGGAGGAGTCCTCGGGCAAAAGCGCTGGCAGTTTGACGTTTGGTCCACAGATGTCTCTGTGGCCAATAAGATGGAATCTGGAGGGATTCCTGGGTAGGAAAAGAGCATTGTCGCTTACTGCCTGTCACAGAGATCAATGCAATTCTTTTATATATTTTATTTAATCATATATGTGTGCTACACAGGAAAGTGCATATTTCTCAGACCACCAAGGACAGTTTGCATGGAGAATTTGAACTGGAGCCGGGGAGTGGAGGAGAGAGATGCGAGTACCTGCTGGAGAAAGGCATTGACACTTACTTGGTTATAGTGCCTAAGCAGGCATCAAATGGGATCAATAGAAATGTAAGTGGTTTGTGCCTTTAAGGACAATTTCGATTTTAGAATTTATCACATCAAAAGTCCATAAAATAAAAAGCATTTCCCTTTTTATAGAAAAATATGGAATTATTTAACACATTAATGTTAACAGATGTTTTTCCTGCTTCTACTCCCTCAGACACCGGGCACACTGACCAACAGAAATTCACACCAGTTGATCAACACTACCGCAACCAATGGGAACACAGTCTCACACCAGTCCACGCCCACTGAGTCCAAGCAGGAGGTTAATAAAGATAAATGCATTCATTGTCATAAACCTGAGTTCAAAGTAAATGTTGGCTTCAAAGACATGAGTACTACACACAGAAAACACATATGTATAATTGTCTGACATAAAACAAACAGACATTTTTCTAAATATAGAAAAGTCACACGTGCACTTTGTAATGCGATCCTTATCTGACCTCTCTTTTGTTGCCTCCAACCTCAGAGGAATAAGATGGTTGAAGAACAAGTGATCAACAGACGACTGCAGCAGGAGCTGCTGGAGAGAGAGACTAATCAAATGTAAGAAAACAGAAAAAAGAGGAGCAGAGCAGGATGACTTTAAGGATTAAATGTGCAAATTAGATTATAAAACGTGGCTGAGGTGACCTAAGAATTGATTCGAAAATAACTCAAGTATAAAATTATACGCATTTTAAATAAATATGTCCTCAGTCAGTCTATCTCCTATGTCCCCTTTGTCGCCATGCCCCTTGCATTTTTACCAGAATGAAGGATCATCAGATCAACCCCGTTTCAATGCGATTTGTGGATGGAAAATTGGAGAAGCACTACTCCTCAGAGAAGGAGAAGCGAAGCGGAGCGGCCTTTTGCTGCTGCATGATCGTGCTCTTTTTCATCACAGCAATGGAGGTGTTCATAGACCCACTGTGAGTGTATCATTTACACCTGCAACATAAAACCAATCACATTTCTGTAAAGCTCTCCGACCATCTATGAATTCATTTATGTAGATATTTGTGCTGCAAGGGCAAAACTTGTCTATTGCAAGTTGATAGAAGTTGACTGAAGAAGTGTGTTCTTGTTCCAGGTTGGTTGTGAACTATGTGACTCTCGCAATAGGACAGCTATTGTTGCTAATCCTGACAGTGTGCTCCCTGGCTGCCATATTTCCTAGGGTGAGAAAGCGAAAAATACCGCTTAACTTCTCCCTCTTAACAAGGTTGTACTGATTAGAGTTGTTGCACAAGACTGATGGGAAGTTATTCAGTATATATAGAAATGTAATAAAAGATTTGTTTTGATTGCTTTGTGTTAACTGTTTGCTTGTCACAGATGTTCTCCAAGAGACTGGTGTCTTTCTCAATGTGGATTGATCGCACCCGGTGGGCAAGAAACACATGGGCCATGGCAGCTATATTTGTTCTCACCATGGCTGTGATTGCTGACATGGTACGACTTTGAAACTTTGAAAGACTGTTTGTGGATAAACATTTTTATTTTATATTTGTATTGCATGTCACAAAAGGAAAAGACATACAGTCAGTTTCTTGGAAATTCATTTGGGATTTACATATATCACCCAACCCTTGTGTGTGTGCGTCTCTGCTTTAGTGTGTTTCCACTTTGTCCTCATCAAACTATCGCTACCTTTTTATGTGTCTGACTACATGGTCCCAGCGGGGTCCATTAGTTGTCTGTCTCGCTGCCTGCTGGCTCATTTGTCACAGCCCCACAGGAGCAGCCTGCTACACACACTGCTGCCTTTGAGGTCTGACAAGAACAAAGGATGCTTAAGTGAACATTCACTTCACCGTCTTAGCTGACGTGTCGAGATGACAGTCACGCTTTATGGTTACTGTTTTTGCGCTTGTAACAGGGATATTCTCATCATGTTGTTTATATATTTTTGGAGTAGTTTAAATGTAATGTTATGAGTGCCAGGAGGGATTATATTTCTCTGCCAGGTTGAATTAATTTGCCATATTAATTTGTTGAATGAATGAATTTTCAGTTCAGTGGATTGGCTTGAAATACTGATGTTTGTGGCCTTGTATTTTTCAGCTATTTTATCCTGTTTTTACCACTTTTTCGATCTTGCAGTTAAGTTGTGTCCCACCGTCCCTTCGGGTCTTCAACAGCACCTCTGGCCCCGTGTTGGAGTCACTCGGTGACCGCGGCTGCGCAGATAATCCAAAGCACTACAGCTTCATGGCTGTGATGTCACTCATCGCAACCGTCATGTTGGTGCAGGTCAGCCACCTGATCAAACTAGGCCTCATGGTGCTGGTCGTCACAGCAACGGGGGCCGTTAATATCTACAGCTGGCAGGACATATATGATCTCTATGACTACATACAGTTTGCCTCTTACAGGTGAGAAATAGATAAAACAGAATATTGACAAATGTCTTTTTAGGTTTTGAGTGGTGTTTTGCTGGTAGATCTTTATGAGTTATCTCTAATGCTGTCTCTCGCTTTGTGTTTTCAGAACATCCATAGTGCCATCCAAGTATCTCATGACCATGATGATTATTGTCATGATGATTGGCTTTTATGTCTTTGCTCGCCATGTGAGTCACTGCACTCACACAATGTCATACTTATCTGACCCAGAAGTTCAGCATTAAAAGTCAGCACCTACACAGGAGAAGATTCCTGCAACAGGACAGCTGTCAATTGTTTATGATTTGTTTCTCTTGAAATATGTCACAAACTTGATTTAACTTTCATTCTGTCTATATTGCATGTGTGTATTGTGTGGGTAGTTGGAGCATCAGTCCAGGAAACTGTTTCTGTGGAAGATTGGTGTGCATGACCAGAAGGAGAAGGTCTTTGAGATGAGACGCTGGAACGAAGCGCTGGTCACCAACATGCTGCCGGAGCACGTGGCCAAACACTTCCTGGGCACGAAGAAGAGAGACGAGGTACATATGAGCGTGCAACAAGTTCATTCAGAGTCATTTAGGATCATTTCAAAACTAGTTGGTCAAACTTACCACCTTTGTTAATTGCATCATTAAAGTAAGAAAGATGACCTTTGCACCCCATAACAATGCAATTCAGCGCATATCAGTGCCATCTTGTGGTGTATTGCATAATTACATATTCATGATCTGTCATGGTGATGTTGAGCTGCATCAAAGAAAATAACCATGTCATTTGTAGGAGCTGTACAGCCAGTCTTATGATGAAATAGGTGTGATGTTTGCCTCCATCCCCAACTTTTCTGATTTCTACACTGAAGAGGGTATCAACAATGGAGGCATCGAGTGTCTGAGGATTCTCAATGAAATCATCTCCGACTTTGACAGCGTGGGTTCTGGCTCTGTGGAAGTTCAGTGATCACTGGGCTGCTGTGGTGGCACAGTTGGTTGTATGTGACATCATAGTATACATGACCTTTAACACGTGGCAGAAAGACTAATTAAAATCCACTTTCTCCTCCAGTTATTAGACAGGGATGAGTTCCGGTTTATTACTAAGATCAAGACAATAGGAAGCACCTACATGGCAGCCTCAGGCCTCACACCGGAAAGCAACACTAATGGATACAGCAACCGCAAGGTCTGATTCTATGACAGCATCTATCTTGTGCATCAATAACAATCTGCTATACTGTTTTATCCTAAGTAGCACTTCAAATGGTGATGATGATAATAACTGTAAAAGTTGTCACTGTTTTTCCACAGCTGGAGGATCAGTCACTGATTGAGCGCTGGCAGCACCTCGCTGACCTGGCAGACTTTGCCTTGGCTATGAAAGTCACCCTGAACAACCTCAACAAACAGTCCTTCAACAACTTCATGCTACGAATCGGTCAGTGTGCGTCTGCGAATGCTTACCCGTCTGTCTGAACATGTCCGTTCATGTTAGCTTGTTACTCCCTTCAGGTCTAAATAAAGGAGGAGTTCTAGCTGGAGTAATCGGAGCTCGTAAACCTCACTATGACATCTGGGGTAACACAGTCAATGTGGCCAGCAGAATGGAGTCGACTGGAGTAATGGGAAACATCCAGGTAGCACACACACACACACACACACACACACACACACACACACACACACACACACACACACACACACACACACACACACACACACACACACACACACACACGACAAACCACAGATGCACCACACTTGAATATCTTTACTCTGCTTTGTCTTATTTCCTGCCCATTTTAAACTTTCAAAGTTTCATTCTGTCCATCTCCTTTAAATGTTGCGTCCTGCTTTGCCCTCAGGTGGTGGAGGACTGCTACGACATCCTGAAAGAGTACGGCTTTCGCTTTATCCAAAGAGGGCCTATATTTGTCAAAGGAAAGGGAGAGCTGCTAACCTTTTTCATGAAAGGCAAAGACAAACCCAGTTGCAACAGCGGCCCAGTGACCACTGCACTTCCACACCAAGTTGGGAATTTTTCGTGATTATTTTCATCTGATGAAAGGTCATTAACACACAGACTGAAGCAGAATGGCAACTTTGGTCCATTTTCTCTCATATATAGTTTATTTACTCTGATATTTTTTTTTATCAGCTCTGTAGTTTATGTAAAACATATGGAAGTAGACCAACACAACAAAATACAACTGTACACGTTTTATGACTCTTACAAAGGTGAAATAGCATTTAAGAACAGAAACCTATTTTGTAATGTTGTATATGATTCTGAAATATCTGAAAAACTGCATTAAAAATGTTATCGTTTTGCACTTGATTCAAACAGTGGTACAGTTATATGAAAAAATAGGTGTTTCGCTTGAGAATTGTTGACTTTTTTAAAGTATTTAACAAGCAAACGTTTGATCCTCTTTGAAACGGTGCCTATAAAGGTGATATACTCAAATGAATGACACATAAAACTGACATTTTGTAGTCATTTCGTTGCTCATTTTCTTGTAGTTTATCTGTAGGCCCCGTATTGAAGAGGATCAAATGTTTGTTTGTCCAAATATGTCAAAAAAAAGTCAACGATGTCCATGAGATGTAGGCCTACTGACTTTCCCACATGACCGTAGATGTGAATTACAACCTTCAAACAGACACACTGTATGACTTACTTTCCTTTGTTGTTTTACCTTGTAAAAAATATACATGATATTATAATGTGTTAATAAAACATGGTTGCAGTATTTATTTATTTTTTAGATCGTTTTGCCATGTGGTAAGGGTTTCAGATGGCTTCGGTTGATCTGGCCATGGTCTTTATGTTCCCGTTGCAAAGGTCATTCAGTTTCATTCAATACTGGTCATTTGCACTGTATAGTTATGAATACAATGGAAGTTTCTTTGGCCCCTAGTTATTTATGTTTTCATTCAATGATTGATTCATACATATGGTGAAAAAAAAGACCATGCTCAGTCTTAGTCAGCTAGTTCAGCATGGCCATATTACAAAAAAATCTAAACAAATGAAATCTGATTCTTATTGTAGAGGCTGGCTCACTAGAATGTCTTATTAGGACACTTAAAGGAACTAACACACACACACATTTTCTGTAAGGTGGTATATAGAAGGTTGAATTTCACTTTTGCAATCAACTTTACAGATTTTGAAATACATTTTTTAAGTTGCATATTTTACTCAATATAATACTGTGCTCTTTAAAAAAAAAAAAAATTACACAATGATGTGCATAATGTTTTCATCATTTCAAGTCTAGTGAACTTTTATTGTCCAGGCCAAAATTTATTTAGGCCTGTTCTTTGAGCAAATATCATTTATCAACACGTTTGTCATCTCTTGTGTACAAGCTAAATATCTGTAGGATGTGGTTTACACATTACGCTAATTTAAAATTCCGGATATATTAAAAGTGAAGTCTCCGGAGACGTTCAAATTATTATTTTTTTAATGGGAGCATTGGTTGATAGATCATTATTATGCTAACTAGGTTCTCATGCACCACCCATGGATTATAATTCTACCCGGAAGCTTGGTAGTGTAGGAATTTCCGGTTACGTCAGGGCGTCAGGACTCCATTAGAGCTGCAGCTGTTTAGAGAGAAACAACAACAAAACGGGCTAACTGACAGAGCTTCAACAGTGACAGCAGGCTCTGAGCCCGACTCCGAGGCCTCGGAACTGGAAGCTTAATCTTCATTTCCCACCCGGAGCTCCGCCGGCTTCTAACCACGGCCGCTCTCGGTGAGGAAACTCTGGCCTCCGCTTCCTCCTCCTCCGACTCGGACACCGGCGGAGCGTCGCCGCCCCCGCGGAAGAAGCACCGAGCCTCGGCGGCGGAGGGAGCAGGAGAGCCCGGGGCTTCAGCAGTTGTAACAGGCCTATCCGGAGTTGTCCTGGGACTTGCTACACACTCTCAAGCCACCTCTGCCATCCACTTTAACCGAAGTGTTGTCAACAACCTCAGCAGCAGCATGCAGTCAAACGGAGCAGGACAGGGACAAGAATCGTCAGAGCTCTCCTGCCTAAACAGCGCACAAAACGGGGAGTCATCCTCGGCCGGCGGAACCCACTCCAACGGGCTTCTCTCCAGCACGGATAACGGGAATAGCGTCGGTACCAGTAATGGGTCTTCGACCGGGCCCTGTTCGGGGACTTCAGCTGCCTCTACGGCCTCAAGCTCGGAGCTCGGCTCGCTGAAAAAGAAGAAACGACTATCGCAGGCGGAGGAAGATGTCATACGATTGATAGGGCAACATCTCCACGGACTGGGGCTGAAGTAAGTTTTATTCGGCGTTGTCAAGTCTCGCCACAAAAAAAAAAAAAAAAAAAAAAAAAAAAGAAGAAGAAGAAAAAAAAAACTTGCAAAGACCATGTAACGTTAGCGGCGAACAAAAAGAAGTGCGGTCCACATTTGCTTTGGGTGTTTTTGTGCGAAACAGCAGCTGGGTTAAAATAATAATAATAATAATAAAAAAAAAATTTAAAAGCGCTATCGGTGCGCTTGACAGACACAAACATGGGGGGATGGGGGAGTTAGTTTGAGCCTGTGAGCTCGGCAGTTGGTAGAAAGAAGGGGTCCATCTTGCACAATAACATTTAGCCTGATGGCTAACAGTCCTAGCCTGCGTTAGGTGAAGCTGTTTGTGTCCTGACATTTAAAACCTTCAAAATAAACACCGTTTAACGTTGTTGTTGTTGTTGTTTTTTATTTACACAAGTCCCGTCATTTTTAACGAAGTACGTCTTATGCGCCAGTGACGCCACGATGTGTTAATTAACGTTATAGGTTTCGCACTTTGATTAAAAAAATAAAAAATAAAAAAAAAAGGCATTACATCATCTGATGTTAGTGATGTTTATTCACGAGAAAAAACAAGACTCGTAGGAGGGTTTGCAGTGATGAATAAATCGGTGTCACGAGAGTTGAGAGGCTTCGTTTGGCTTCTTTTGTTGAAGTACTCGAGCAGGATTATCGAGTTTGCAGTGTACGTTTTTTTTTTTTTTTTGCGTCTTGAGGGGTTATTGCGCAAAAAAAAAAATGCGCAGAAAATGTGGTTTACGTACGAGATGTCGCTTTTCGCTCGTGGTTTTCTTCAATTTTCCAGCTTGGGTGCAAAATATTCCCATTTTCCTTCCAAATCCTATCGCTATTAATGAAGCTGTAATACCGACATACTCTTTAATAACGAGTATAGTTATGAAAGCTGCCCCCCCGTTATTTTAGTAGTGTACTATTTGCACTTCTTTGAGCTGTCATTTGGAGCAACTTGTTTAATCACCAGTTTACGCAGCTATCCGATGAAGATTATAACTTCTGTCGGTCGTTGTCACTCTGTCAGGGCAATGTGTCAACAGTCAGTCACAAACAGTGACAGGCATGCATTTATTTAAAGACAGCAGTGAGTACCCTGGGCGACGTTTGTTCCTGAATTGAGCAGAATCGGACGCTTTCATGGCGGCTGAGGAATGAGCTCTCTACCAGCTGTTTCAGATGGAAACGCTGTGTTTGAATCTAATTATAGCATGGTGGGGTTTTCAAGAAATGCATGTGGAGTCATTCAAAGTGGCTGTGGTGGCCACTGTTGCATAGCTAGACATCGGCTGATCTCTGGTGTCCAGCTGGTAAATTATAGCTGCCATTATTAAAGGCGTCACAAAAGACAGGCTATATAACATCGTTGTGTTTGAAGTGGTGGGGGGTGGTGGTGGTGGTGGGGGGGTTCATGGCATTGCCTGGTAAGAAACAGAGCCCCTACATTTCAGCTGGGGAAATGCAAGAGAAATCAGTGTAGCAGCCAGCCGGATGAGAGGCTCAACACAGAGCTGCTGCGCCACTCCATTGATACCTGAGAATGATGTCATCATGCTGAAGGTGTCAGCCAACCCCCCCATCCCCGACTCATTTTCATTATCTTGCACACACATCGCTGCAGGCGTGTTTATGGAGGTGGAGTGTGTTCAGCAGAGAGATTGTGTTTGGACAGATGGTTATGGTTCATGGTTGACAGGCTGAGAGGGTGATGTCAACTGCAGTGGAAGCTCGATGCATGTTATGGACCCCCCCCCCCTTGATGCCCTCAGATGATGCGCTGGTGACACCATAACTCCTCCAGATATTGTCAGCCATGAAATTATTGTCCTCTTGTCATTGTTAGCCAATAACTTTAATTTTGTCCCTGTCCTATAATTGATTTTGCAGATCACCCAGTTACCCATTTGCTGTCCCTAAAAGTATGTCACTGTCGTAAATCATGAAATGTTATAAATGATTAGAAAAGTTGACTAATCCTCCTCGAAATTGATAACTTCTCAACATCATGCTGACTGATCTCTCATCTATAAGTACAGACTGAATGGCACCTTTGGGTCTTAAAAGTCATCCTTTTCACATGTTTTGCGTCTACATGTCAGCATAACGTCTGACTGCCTCTCTTCCACTCTGTTTCTGTGTCTCTGCAGTCAGACAGTGGACCTGCTGATGCAGGAATCGGGCTGCAGACTGGAACACCCCTCAGCTACCAAGTTCCGCAACCATGTCATGGAGGGGGAGTGGGACAAGGTTGGTCTTGGTTTGCCACCGTTACATAACACCAAGCATTTTGATAAACAGGGAATCATATGACTTTCCTTGTAATCTGTTGTCCATGGTGTGCTGTAGAATTTACTATTAACCGTTACTATTAACAACAACGTTAATGATGCATATTATAAATCGTTGAAGGCAGCACACGAGAGCACATAAACAAAGTATGTAAAGCAATCTGCATTTGGACCAAAGTTCATACTTTTGTGTTTTACATGTTGCACAAGACTTGCACACATTCTTAACAAGTACTCATGTATTTGGTATTACACTGTATTTGACATTTTCTCCTGCTATGGAATTACAGCTGTACATTTTAATGCACATAGATTTATGGAATATCTTTAAGGGTCTAGATAACATTTCATATTTGTGTAACCATTAATATTGACAGCTCTGGGGGGAAAAAAAAGTCATTGTGGTTGAGTTAAGGAATCGTACATGTCTAAAGAAAAAATTATCATTATTATTATACCGAGAGAAAACTCTTGTCAAACAATTTTCCTTCATTGTAATACTGAAATATCAAGGCATGTGTCCCATTATGTGATTATTATCATATTAAAAGTTTAAAAGGATCTTTTTTGAATGTTCATCAGAACACCCACAGTATAGCAAATCATTATTGCTGTGCTGTAACTGCAGAATGGCTCTCATTCCAACATTTTAGAGCCGGGGTGAATAAAATTACACATCTTATTAAAAATGAATCTTATGGATAATGAGCCTTCGTCAGACCTGAAGGCTGGGAAATTAACAGCAACCTGGGGCCAATTGGTGATACATTTTTGGATGTGGCAGGCAGAGTTGTTCTCTCTAGAAACCAATGTTAAACTAGCGAGGTGTTCGAGATTTGTTTTGGTTCCAAAAGTTTTGTTTACCTGCAGAATAGTAAATGTATTTTTTGAGATTATTATGATCACAACACATACGCATCCGCTACATTGTAAACGCCTCATTTACTGAGTGATCCTAAGATCCGTAATACGGTTCATATTAGGGTTTTTTTCGTGTGCATGTGTGGAAACTGCTGAGCTAACCATTTCTCTCTCTGTCTCTCCCCTCCATCACCCTCCCTTTGTTTTGGTCCAGGCTGAGAATGATCTCAATGAGCTGAGAGCACTGATGCATTCTCCCAATGCTATTGTGGTAAGCTCCCTTTGCCCAAACCTGAACTGTGCTGAATGACGGTCAGTCCGTTAGCCGGCACAGCTGGAGGTTCCAGAATGGTGCCGTTATAATGCCGGTTCCTGTTGTGGACCGTAGAAAACGTTCTGGACAACACCTCAGAAAGCACAGTGGCAGAAATGAACTCCATTCAGAGAACGAGCGCATGATTCTGTTTCTAAACAAAATATGGCTCCGCTTTGCAAGCTTTTTTTTTTTTTTCTTAATTTATTTCTTAGACTCATTTTCATTTATTGATCTGATCTGTGTATTTCATGTACCTACAGCTCTTCTCCTTTGCTGGGTCGACTGATATTAGCAGCAGACACAGTCATAATTAAAATTTGCAGCACAGAAATGCCAAAAATATTTTTAAAGTAGTTTAGAAGCATTTCTCTATTATAGATATTGTCCAGTGGAGAAAACTGACAAGTTTATTTACAAATGAAAATCATCATATTTACTACATACCATTGCCACAATTCATTTGATAAAACAAAAGATAGCAGTGTCCCATTTCCACATTGATAATTTTTACAGAATTTTGAGTATGCTGCATTCATGCTAAAATGTGTGGATGCAGACATTTTAGTCTGCCATACTGTCCCACAATTTATTACAGGCTGGTAATACTGATACCTGTATTCACAAACTCATGTTGGAAAATACTCTTTGAGAAAAGCAAAGAGGAGCAGAAAGATTGTTGCCGTTTGTTTCTCCTTAAGTTGCAAATTTTAAACTGGCAGTCTGCTTGAAGTCTGTAAGTGTTCATATATATTTTTTTTTTTGTCAATACAAAATGGTAAAAGTACACTTTATGGGTACGGACTGTTAAAATACGATACTCTGTAGATTAGTGTGAGAGTCCGTATTTCATAACATCACTTTGGAAAAGGGACTCAGCTCAGGCTCACTAGCTCTAGCTAGCGTACTAATTAGCATACAAGATGAGCTCCGTAAACGCTCCCCGGTGTCTCGGTCAAGTTCCTGCTGCTCCGTGTCAGAAGTCTGTCCAATTGCCACCACCATTTGGGTTATCAGGGGAAAAAAATGCTGTGGTTGTTGATTTTTCATCTGTCGCTCCAGTGACAGTAGCCATTTTAGGTCTTGACTTGAGTTGAGTGTTGTATCTGTCAACATGACTTCCACAGCAGTTCCAACAGGCACTTTACTTGTAAAACAGGCCGAGTCGAAGAGTTCGGAGATGTCTGTGCTGCTGCACTCTTTTATTTGTAGACTTGTGTGGGTGGATGTCTTGAATTCATGTGTAGTAGGTGTAGCTGTGTTTGCACCAGTTGTCAGGCCTGTACTGCGTATCTGAGATAAGACAGAGACGCTTAATGCCACAAATGTGACCGCTGACCTGCAGCGATTGGTAAACAATCGGCAGTAGCCATCAGTTGGAAAGAATATGACTGATGATGTTGACATTACTGTAAGTCATGTACATATATATGTATTGAGTCAGATAATGAGGACATGCAGCCTCAAAATATTCTGCCAGCATCTGGGGGTTTTGATGGCAAGCAGTGGTATACATGAGGGGATTTATGTTTAATGGTGATTTATTTTTATGATGTTTTTTGCAGCGCACAGCTCCACCTTGAGAAGTGTGATACTTTGCATGTCCTTTTATATTATAGTTATCCAAACCAGCTCTTGTTGAATCAGTGGTTGAAATCGCCTCTCATCAGGGGAAACCTGATGTCATAGTTAAAGCTTATTCATCATTCTTTTATTTCTTCCTACGCTGCTCTTTTGACTTTTTGTAAAATATCTTCTCTTTGCCTTTGTCTCTCCTCCTCTACTCAGCGTATGAAGTTCCTGCTGCTGCAGCAGAAGTACCTCGAGTATCTGGAGGACGGCAAAGTCCTGGAGGCTTTGCAGGTGCTCCGGGGGGAGCTGACGCCACTCAAGTACAACACAGATCGCATCCACGTACTCAGCGGGTACTGTTTAACGTTGCTTCTGTCTCATAGCAGTCATCAGACCACTCATCCTGCCTACGCATATACACACCTACAAGCAGCCCCTGTAGCACCGACATAGCTCTGTGATACAGCCTCCACCACCAGCGGTGAGCCGGCTATGAAAGGAGACATTTTACTAGAATTAAGTTCTGCTTGGCCTTTTACAAATTCTACACTTGTGTTATATAATACTGTTTGCTATTAAATGACGGAATATTAAATTGCCGGACTTTATACTGGAGGCTGGTTAGTCTTTAGTGGTAGACATGAATGTAGTAAAAGGACAGTTGTAACAAATCAAATCCACTGTGATAATGATGTGATTTCAGTATTAGTTTTTAAGGTGTAATCTTTCAGCTACTGTTTATCAAGTCACTCAATCTTTTTCAGAGTAGGATTCTCCTTAGTGAGAGAGTTGTGCATTTTATCTTGAATAGAGGACGCTACCAGTGTCTCATGCGATTTCCTCCAGGGGAGGAGGGATGCTGACAGTCATCATGAGGCCTTTAAAAACTAGTTTCCATATTTACTCTTGACCTTTGTTTTCGCTGTTGATGACATGGCTCAGTAATCTTAGATTAGCTTTAGCTTGTGACTAGTTTGTTCTGTTCACATTATATTTTCAACTGTCTGTTGAAATGCAGTGTTAGGCTGTCACTCATGCAGTCCCCATGCTTTCAGCAACGATACTCCTCTTATCTCAATCAATTAGTGGGAATTGATCACTGAACACTCCCAACAAGCCCGTTTGCTTTAACAGCCTGTCACTTGAATGACAGCATTATTTATTTATCCGTCACATGTTATGGTCAATCAATCAGCGGTATCCTTGACTGTGTCATTGCATTTCAGTCAGCTCGTTCCTCAAACAGCTGCAATCAATGCACTGTTTCCTCGTTTTAGGTGCCACAGAATTGTGTTTTTACCACATTTTAAAGTTCTGCTCAATATTCTTTGCTCTTTTTCTCTGTACTTATCACCATGTTGTGCTCCTGCCTACCTCTTGGTAATGACATGTCAACATTAAAAAAAAAAAAAGTACTATCTTTGTTATGATTTCCTCTCGGTGTGGGTTGTCGTGCCTAAACTGTGTGATTGTATCTTCTTGCAGGTACCTAATGTGTAGCCACGCTGAGGATCTTAGGGCCAAGGCGGAGTGGGACGGCAAGGGCACAGCCTCACGTTGCCGGCTGCTTGATAAATTACAGAGTGAGGAGACATTTCCACATACAGACATTTCCATAAACTGACCCTGTAGAGCTCACACATAATGTCTGACCACGACTCTACCACACACACACACACACACACACACACACACACACACACACACACACACACACACACACACACACTCACTCACTCACTCACTCACTCCATATGCAGGGCTGAACTTGTGTACTTTTGTTTTTTTCCTCTTCTCGTAGCATACTTGCCACCCTCTGTGATGCTGCCCCCTCGGCGACTGCACACTCTGCTGCGGCAAGCAGTGGAGCTGCAGAGGGACCGCTGCCTTTATCACAACACCAAGCTGGACAGTAGCCTGGACTCAGTCTCTCTTCTCCTCGATCATGTCTGCAGCAGGTTGGTACTGCACGGCTAGCTCGCTGTTCATTCCCCGCAAGACTCCGAGCTAAACGATCACACAGCAGCATCTCATATTTCTGTATAATTTGACCTCTTGTTCTGATAAGACTAAATGTTAATGATCATGTACTGAAAGGCCTGTTTCCTCTCTCTCCTAAACTGGAAGTCTGAACTCATTTAGCCTCTCTTTTATGTCTTGTCTTTGGTGACTTACTGCCCTATTATGTCTCCACTACTTACTCTCCTTCCTTATCTTGCAGCCTCATGAGTCTTAACCTATTAAATTTGTTCCCCTCTTATCCATTCCTTGCATTGCTCATTTGATCACACTGTTATTACAACATATTGAGATACAGACAATATACTGTAAGAGGATTTATTGTTACTGACTTATAACCTCTGGTCTGTTTCCATGTCACAGGAAGCAGTTCCCTTGTTACACCCAGCAGATTCTGACAGAGCATTGTAATGAGGTGTGGTTCTGCAAATTCTCAAACGACGGCACCAAACTAGCCACCGGCTCCAAAGACACTACGGTCATAATTTGGCAAGTGGACCCGGTGAGTGTGAAAAATGCCTAAACAAACACGTGCTACCTCTATTTTTTTTTTTCATGTAGACCACAGCTAAAATTTCCCTGCAGGAATGTTGTGGCGTTTATATTCCCAAGGTTAAGTCTGTCTTTGCGTATCATACACTAGTATACTTTTTTAGAATTTCCTGTCAACCCTTGTGTAAATATTTTCTACACATTTAGCTCTTTGCCACCATCACATATTTAGTAATAAGAATAAATATGGAACTCTTCATCTCATCCTTAATATTTAAATGTGGTTGGTCGTCTCAGAAGCGAGAACTAACAGTGGTGTCTGTTTTTGTTTATATTTTATGCTTTATTTGGAAAGTCTGTTGACCTGTTTTCCTTATGTCTACTAATAAAGAGCCCCAGGACAAACAACGTCCATTCACAGAAGTGTATTTTCCTCCAGGTTGTTTTATTTTGGTTCAGATTGAACAGCAACTTTTTCAAAGACTCTTTTTTTTTTTTTTTTTAATTTTGTGCCCGTCAGCCATGGAATGAGGAAAATTAATTTGTCACAGAGACTGGATTTAGTCTGAGTTTCCTAAAATGTTCTTAAATTTTTCACTTAATGTTCTGTAAATTCTTGCCAACCAATTTGCACTTGTTTGACCATTTGAAGCCGTTACATCAGCACAAAGGAGGGTCCAATCCTGTCTCATCGTCCTTATCATATGTTTGTGCAGGAGAGCCACCAGCTTAAGCTGCTGCGAACCCTGGAGGGTCATGCGTACGGAGTCTCCTACTTAGCCTGGAGTCCTGATGACACCTACCTGATCGCCTGTGGACCCGACGACTGCTCCGAGCTGTGGCTCTGGAATGTTCAGGTAACATTTCCACACTGAGGCTTCAGAGCCCTCAGTTGAAAACTTTATTTCTGTACTACTTTTCCAGACTGCAAACATTGAGGGAAGTCACAGACCTCAGATGTCTGATTGAAATTCAGTAAATGATCACAAAAGAATGAACACCTATAGCCCTCTATAGATACTCTGTAGCATGCTGTGTGTACTGGGTGACCTCCCCTCCCCTTTCTTTTCTTATTGCTTGTCCCTCCCCCACTCTTACTTAATGTTTCTTCTTGCTGTCTCCCATCCCCCATTTTTCTCTCCTCTGTTTTTCTTCTGTCTCTGTCAATCCCCTCGCCGACCAGACGGGGGAGCTGCGGACCAAAATGTCCCAGTCCCATGAAGACAGTCTGACCAGTGTGGCATGGAACCCTGATGGCAAACGTTTTGTCACTGGAGGACAAAGGGGACAATTTTATCAGTGTGTAAGTAGATCATTGATCTCACCTTTTATTTTCTATTTTAATGTGGTGTGCATCTACCATTTCTTTCTTTTTTTTGTTTCCTCTGAAGAATTATGTATCACTTCTGTATTTAATCAGTGCTGATAGCCTGGTGTGTTTTAAAGGGAGCAATAAAAAAGAGAAAAGGAAATCACATCGAATGTGAATTCTGGTATATGTGTGGCAGCTGTTAAACATCTGCTGTATTGTTGTGCTGACCTTAAAGAGGAAGAAAAACATAACTGGTTCTCTAAGTGGATTGATTTTGTAGCTGTGAACCCAAAAGGATGTGTTCTTTTTTTCCTTTTCTTTTTTTTTTATCACATTTTGAGAGGATGATTTATGTCTACATTTATGTATCTATGTGTGCTTTGTAAATGAGCATGTCTCTTGTGTAGATGACAATGTATGTAAATGGAAGTATACAAGGTTCCCTTGTTAATTAAGGCTGCTGTGCTGTGCTTTGTCCGTGTTTTCATGCCCCTGTCAAGAATGAGAGATGAGGGTTCTGCTGTCTGTGTTGTCAGGACCTGGATGGCAACTTGTTAGACTCCTGGGAGGGCGTGAGAGTGCAGTGCCTGTGGTGCCTGAGTGATGGCAGGACAGTGCTGGCCTCAGACACCCACCAGCGTATCCGGGGCTACAACTTCGAGGACCTTACTGACAGAAACATGTACGTGTCAGCACTCCCATCCCCTCCCTGCACTGTTGTATATCAAGATATGGGTTAAATGTGCAATTGATAATATGTGTGATTTTTCTCATTTATATATTATAAGTATTACAAGTTTTGAACCCATATAACGCTCAAAAAGTCATGGGCTGCATCATTTTCAGCATTGAAAATTGAGACATAAATTCCTGTAAAAGTACATTTTAAAATCATTGAAATTGCACAATAATTGTCCAAACTTTTACAGACTGAAGAACTGTGTGTGTGTGTGTGTGTGTGTGTGTGTGTGTGTGTGTGTGTGTGTGTGTGTGTGTGTGTGTGTGTGTGTGTGTGTGTGTGTGTGTGTGTGTGTGTGTGTGTGTGTGTGTGTGTCTCAACCACGGTATATTGTTGTGTTATACATCACAGAGCCTGACAGGTCGTGTTGTGTTTACATGCTTTTTACAGAGTTCAGGAGGACCACCCTATCATGTCTTTTACTGTTTCAAAGAACGGAAGATTAGCTTTGTTAAATGTAGCAACTCAGGTAAGCCTTTGACCCATATTTGTTTACTTGCATCTAAAACACATTGCTGCTCCTTTGTTTTTAGAAAACATATACAGCATGCTTCGGTAGTTCTAAGCTCTTCTCCTACTACTTTTTGTAGGGAGTGCACCTGTGGGACCTTCAGGACCGGGTGCTGGTGAGGAAGTACCAGGGTGTGACCCAGGGCTTCTACACCATCCACTCCTGCTTTGGAGGACACAACGAAGACTTCATTGCCAGTGGCAGCGAAGGTACAGTCAGGATGCTGCAGAGCAAAATGTCAGCAGGAATGACAGCATGGATGTTGTTCTTTGTAATAGACTGTAGTGTTAGGTCGGCCCGTCACAATTATTACAGACTCTCCTGATAACAATTATTGAGCTGGCCACTCATTTTGAATAGTGGTCCTCGTTATTTCCATTCATGTGTAGAATAACAGCACGATGAAGCCAACAGACATTTCATATTTCCATCATTGTTTCCACGTTCTTTTCCACCGTTTGAGGTTTGACTGACACTCTTTAAATGATGCGATCTTGTTGCCTCCTCCTCTTCTGCTGTGATTTAACAACAAACTAGTGGAGGATTAGCACCACAAACTCAACTTTATCTCAAGGCACTTTTAATATTTGACTGACTGGACTTTGATGAGCATCTGTTGACATTTAACATCTTGGATTTATTGGCAAAGCCAAGGCACCCAAAAAAAAGTTTTTCCTTCTTAAGGTGTATTATGAAACTATGATTAGGCTTACACTATAAAAGTCGCCTAAAATTAACTGAGAAAGCCATTCAAATTGTTATTCGCAATATGTGATTAGAAATCAACAAGTAAAATGTCATGATCATGTCAGCCCTAGTGCGAGGATGCCTATGTGTACAGATTTTTAAATCTCATTCTGTGGCCTGACTGGGAATCAAGATTGTACTGATGCTGGTTTGGACTGTGGTGAGTGGGAAATGTAGAGAATCCTCCAATGTGAGGCTTCTGTAAGTGTGGTGTCTTCAGGCACAGTGTCAGGGTGATCTGAGTCATTTCTGTCTTTACAGCATACTGCACCACCGAGCTACTGACTCATTTGAACAAGCTCGACATGTATCTGGCTCTGATTGGCCTGTAAAATAAATAAAATATCTCCCTGAGTTGTTCGACTCCCGGCCAGCTTGACCTGATGAGACCAAATACCAAAACAATAACTTTTAAAGTGTCTTTCCCTTTACACTGTTGCTCTAATCTTTCCAATCTTCCATCCATTTGCAGTATTACCTCCTACATTCTGAATACATATTTCCTCCACCTGTTGCCTTCTCCACAGATCACAAAGTGTACATCTGGCATCGGCGTGGTGAACTTCCTATTGCTGAGCTCACGGGCCACACGCGCACCGTTAACTGTGTGAGCTGGAACCCGGCCATCCCGGGCCTGATGGCTTCCGCTTCAGACGATGGCACAGTGCGTGTCTGGGGTCCTGCACCCTTCCTCGACTCACAAGAGGCGGATGGACTCAACGGTAATCGTTCTTGTCACACAAGCAGTGTACTGTATACACTTTCTGATTATTTTTGTTTTTTTTAAACGGTAGAATTGGTGGGTTGTCGCTACTTCAGATGATAACAAAAATCTGCGTTAAAAGTGTTTTTTATGCCGTTTTGTGCCAAATTCCTCCCTGTTCACCATATTTACCTCGTGTATGTTTTCCTCCTCAGAAAACTGCAGTAACATGGACAGTTGATGGTCACTTATGGAGCAGATGACATCTCTCTTTAACAACAACCAAGAATCCCACAATAAAAGAAAATTTAAACGGGCAAATAAAATCAAACATCAACTAAAAGCAAGTGAAAAATAAACAACAAAAGGCACCGACACAAAAGAGAAAACAAAAGTGAGAAAAATTGGTCTCCTGACTGGCCCAGACAAAACGGTGGAGGTGATGACGGACACTCTGAAAATTCAAGTCCTCGTCTAAAATCTGATCCCGACCCAGAGGCCTGGAAAACCGGTCAGTGCCCAGCGGGATACTCCACCGGTGGGCTGTTGTTCTCTTCCAACTGACCCTTCTTCCTCCATTTCGCTGCATGGTCACCAGCCATGCCAGGTCCTCGCGAGTTTCCCAGGAAACACACCTCCACCTTGAGCTTGGAGCACATCGAGTTCCCGTGGTAACTGCAGACAAACACCGCAGACCAGCCGTCTACTCATTGGACTACATCTGTCTGCCTGTTTGTCTCTCGCGTTACCTGTATAATGTCTCCATGGACATGGGTGGGGTGTTGTTGGGGGAGGATGGTGCATTGGGGGATATAGCAACTCTTCTTGTATGTATGTTCCCCCTCTCCCCCCTCGTTCTTGCTATATTCTTCGCATTCGATCTCTTTTGGACAAAGGCTGAAAATCCTCCATGAAAAACAGTCCGACCAGCTGACAAACAACATAAAAAAAAAAAAGGCTATGCTAAATGTTGGAATTTTTTATGATAGTCATAGCGTTTCTTCTCATTTAAGAGGTGAATCTTAGCTCAAGTAGTGCCCGTGGAAAGCTTTAGTGTGAAGCTTCCACTTTCTGTTTTTCAACATTAGGAAAAGAAAAACCCTTTTTATTCCTTAATTTAACTTCTAACAAGGACAGTCGCTGTAACGTTTCCAACTGACAGACCCCCCCGCCGTCCTCAGTCGAGCTAGCTACCGCACAACTCCATTACATCTGCCTAAGAGGAGGACGGAGGGATTCACAGGTCACATATCAACTGTGAGGGTGGGGTCACACTCGTCGTGGGTGAGGTGGGCTTTCCACCATCAAGACTTGTACTGCGACCTTTCTCAAAAGACATGCTTTCCCATGTGAAGAGTGCTAGTGCAAACTTAAAACTGTACACTGGTGACTGCTGTCCCTCCTCTTGTGTGAGTGAGTGAGAGCGATTATGCATGCACACCTTAGTGTGAGAGTTGACATTATTGGGTGCAGATTTAATTGGCGCGTGTTTTTGTATGTGTGTTCAATTCGCACCAGCAGAAGATTCTCGCCCTCCCCCTCCTTCCCTTATGCTCCTAATCCCATAGTAAAATTGTAAAGAGGATTTTAAACCAATTCTGAGTTATCCAAAGCCCCATTGGGACCTCTATCTGTGGAACAAAGAATACTTGAGAGCCATTTTGTAAAAGAAACTGGTTTTTTTGTTTTGTTTTGTTTTGTTTTGAATCTGGGGCTTTAATTTTTACATTAGAGTTTTTTTTTTTTTTTTTTTTCTCATTTACCATGTGGCATTCAAACGGCACTGAGTTATTGGCTTCGGATTTGTGGGGAAAAGAAAAGGACATTCAAAGAAAAAGAGCAATTTGAGAAAGGCAAGTCTCAAAAAAAAAAAAAAAAAAAGCGGTAAAGTGTTGTGTTGTTCGCAAAGGGTGATTTCACATAAGAAGTTAATGATTGTAATTACTGGACGAGTAGTTAGTATGGCCCTAGAGAGAAGAGGCACCAATAACCAGAACCACGCTCTGAGCGCACAGTTAGGAAGTGTTGTTGCAATCCTAAAAACACACACACACAAACTGCCTTCCTGTTCATACAGTTGCACACAAACCTTCAGTATGTATGACGCCCCCCCCCCTCCCACCACTGCACTTTGAGCGGTCTTTCTGCTCGCTTGCACATCCAGCAACGGCATAAATCCATAAAGCTCATAACCTTTGTGGTCGCCACACTCGCCATTCTCATGGCTTAAAATGTTTCATTGGTTCAAAGACTTCAAACCTAACTGGAGATTGCTAAAGGAATCGAGCCCTTACTATGCCTCTATGCACCCTAAAGCAGTGACTGATCTTGTAGACATTGTAAAACACAGCCTCACGTTGAAAAGGCATAGCAGCCTCATGTCGAGGGTACCACTCTTGGAGCTTAGAGAGAATTCAGCATTAACACCCCCTTTTGCTCTACAGCCAAGTTATTCAGTGGTCAGTGCACCATTCAAAGCTTTCTTCCTTCCTTTTTCAGGGTATGTAATGACTATTTGCTACAGACTGATATACAGTAAAATGTTAAAAAACAGTGCTTTTCTGTCTGTTTTTATTGAACTTTTTTGTTACTTAAATTTTTTGTTCACATTATATCATTTTTGGTTGATCTCTATCCCTGTATGATCATATTAAAATATAACCAGACATTTGGAGTCCTCATTTTTATTTTGTAATCTTTATAACACCCCCCCCCCCTCTCTCTCTTTATCTTTCTTTTACATGTATCTTTGGTTTGTTTGTATTCATTTGCCTTTTATCTACCACTATCACAAATGAATATGCACAGTAACACCCATGCCAATAGGAGTGGGACGAGTCTTAGGAAGTGTGTTACCTACAATCAAATCAGGTTTGAACTATCCACCCCTCGCCTTTAAAGAGTTTCCTTCCTGTGAAAATCAACTTTATCCCATGTTTGTGTAATGAACCGATCTCTCTCTTGGTGTGCCATTGCAGATTGGCAGTCGCTACTTCTCTTGACCCATATCAAAGCAAAATCACTTGAGGCATACACGCTGGTGTTTTCTTTAGGTTATGTATGTCATGTTCTGATATTCACACTATGGAAACTTCTTTTTCTCAACTCCTGGACCACAGAATGGACTCCTCTTCCACGCCCCACTTCATCTCAGAAGACTTGAGGCAAATAATTCACACCTAAGAACCCCAATGAGAGTTTCAGTAAAAACCTATCATTCACCTGCTGGTGGCAAATGCTATGTCTGTATGCAACCTGGTGTCTACTCTGTCCTTTTGTCTGAGTTTACCAAGGGAGTTGTTTCTGATTTAACTATGTCTTACTTCTCAGAGGTGATGGTGATGGTGATGTTGGTGGTGGTGGTGGTGATGGTGGTGGGTAGGGACTGGGTGGGGAGTACTAAGGGCTTACTGTAGCATCTCTAAGTTCCTTGGGCTTGGGTGGGAAGGGGTGATGTGTGGGTTTTGCGTTCCATGTGTTATTTACAAAAGTGATTGTACTGTTTTGTATTGTTGTGTAGGAAAAGTGTTATGTATGCATATTTTCAATAAAGCATTCAGGGTTTTGAAAAAAAAAAAAATGGCCCATGGGAGTTTGATGGGAAAAGAAACTGAAAGGCCCAAGTTCTGGACACCCATCCCAGAAAACCCATCTCTCCCACCCCTTACACTGGTGTGCCGAGCCAGTTGACCCTGAATCACTGACTTGGCAAAGCATGTGTTAAGGTCTCTGGTGGAAAACACTGGGTTGAATCTTTTGTCAAAGTTGTACTTTGTATTCGGTGATTTATTTCTAAATGTCTTGAAAGCAATGTGTAGGGCCAGGCCGTCTGGGGAGGGGCTATCTGTGATGCCAACATTAGGAGTAATAAGAACAATTGTCAATACAGTCAAGCTATTTGAAGTAAGCCTTGTTGTTGGCCATACATTTCAATACAAAGCTCGTTGTTTTGGGTCGTAAGTAAATACTGCACGGGTGCAGGAAAAATGTGAGGATATTTTCTGTGGACTTGAAGTGAACTAAGAAATGATGTGAAGTTAATAATCATATGAATTGATATAGACATGTACAAATGGCATAACAGCATAACTGACTCTTCAGTTTGTCTTGATGACAGATGATAGATTTTGTTGTGAAAGGTGGTGTTATGAAATAAAAGGGCCATTTTAGGAAATGTGATGAAATTTTGAAAAAGAACGACTTACAACAAACTGTTTCTGTGAAAAGAAGCAGGATGACGGAACATTTCGTAGTAGAGCAATGAGTTTTAGAAATGTATTATTATTATTACTATTATTTTTTTTCACAGTTAGGTCTAGATATTAGGTCTATATTCAGTCAAACAATTATTTCATGATAATAATGTAGAGTTTTGGTCTTCAAAAATGTGCAACTTCAGACCCTTTTATAGACCATCTCTGCTTCAGATGCACTACGCCACCTGGTGGTATATTTCACACAACATCAGCAAAAAAAAAAAGGAAAAAAATAGTTATTTAAATAGTTCTATAGCATCAATGAAACAATATCAAGATTTCACCACAGTGTTGGACCAAGACATTGTTCTAAAAATCACTCAGATCTAACCATTGCAGGTACAACGGATAGTCTTTGGTTTCCTCAAAACCAGCCAAAGAAATCAGGTTTTCAGGATTCAGCTGCTGCACTGTAATGTTTTCCATCTGAGAGAGACAAATATACACCCCTATATATATATATATATATATAAAAAAATTTTTAAGAGCTACAGCTTTTAAAGTCCGTTTTAAAGTTGGGAACTTCCCGAAAGAGACAGCCTTTAAAAGAGGGGCTGGGTTTCCCTTGACTCCAAAAAGAGATGGAATATTAAGGGTTGTTTTGTTTTTCCTCAAATGATTTTCTAAATGCATGGTCTGAGAAATGTTTGTTTTATTTAATTTATTTTTTATTATTTTTTTTATTTTGCTCCATCTGAGAGGGGCGGGGCCTAGAACGGACGTCATTCCGCTCCGGCCACCCGCCCTCCTCCTCCTCCTCCTCCTCCACCCCCCTTCCTCCACCTCCCTGTCCCCCTCTCTCTCTCTCTCTCGCCGTCTAGTTGTGTCTGTAAACCGAAAACGGAGCACCACAAGAGGGGGGTCCCCGACCGGCTCTCTACCGAAACTCCCCGCGGCGGTTATGGCGGCGCCGTTGGCCCACTTCGACGAGGACTGGCAGGACTTCAACGAATTCAAGCCGTCCTCGGGATCGGCCGAGCAGCTGGACCAGCTCAACTCCAACGCGGGCGATGCGTCGGGCCTAGACGACCTGTCCGACCTGGACAACAGTTTCTCCGGGGAGATCTGCAGCTTCAAGTCGATGGAGGACCTCGTCCACGACTTCGACGAGAAGCTGACCGTGTGTTTCCGAAACTACAACACCGCGACGGAAAACATCGCTCCCGTTAAACCCATCACGGAGGATAATTACTTGAAAGACGACGAGTGAGTGTGAATTTATTTTTTTTTTTACGCGGTTTTAAAAAAAAAAAAAAAATTATTTATTTATAATTTATTTATTTACGCTAACTTTTTAATCTCTCGGCTACCTAGCGACGTTAGCCTCGGCAGGCTAACCTCACATGTTTACCCGCTGAAAGCTTCAATCAGTGTCGTGCAAAGTTTAGCCGGTGGCATGTTTGCTTAACCTGAATGCACTCTGGTAACTATATGTGCTTCAATATAGGGAACAGAAATGCAGTTTATTTACATAGATTGGCTGTGTGTGTGTGTGTGTGTGTGTGTGTGTGTGTGTGTGTGTGTGTGTGTGTGTGTGTGTGTGTGTGTGTGTGTGTGTGTGTGTGTGTGTGTGTGTGTGTGTGTGTGTGTTGGGTGTCCTGCCACGTTACCAGTGTACCAGTGTCATGCTGCACGGATTGATGTTGGCTATTAAAACACTGATCCCTAAATTGTATCTCAACAGTAAGTACTGGTGCTTTTTTTTTTATTTATTTTTTAAGTATGCATATAAAATAAAATATACTGATAAACCAAATCATTTTTTTTTTTTTTTACTTCTGACTTGACTTTTTGGGCGCCTCGTCACAGCCCCAGTATGTCACGTTTCATACATGTACTCATTACCACAAAAAAAAAAAAAAGGTGACAGTCAGCATCTGTTCTTCCAACTTAAAGAGCCCTTGTCATTTCAGTGGGGGCTGTGGGAGGCGTGGTGTCCTCAGCTGATGTTGTATCTCAAGACACACGGATGTCACAACTGCACGACATCGTGCTATTACTTCACAGCAGCGAAGTCACATCGATCCCGCAGAGAGCGTGGATGTGACCGTACCTGCAGAGCTGCGCTGGCTGCGTGGATCACCTGCTCGGGACGTTTGCATCCGGCATCGCACCACTTTGGCACCGATGCATCAAATCGCACGGCCGTGCGTGAGCTTCCAGCGCCTGAAGCTTAGTCATGCAGACATACAACATGCATGCGCACAAAAAAAATGTGACATCATTTGAATGTGGGAATGAGCCTCAGGCTCCGTCGGGCTAGAATTAGGCTGCGAATAGGTTGTACAATATTATATAACGGGCGCAATACACACTTTCTGTATGTGGAAAATGAACCGCACTAATATAGATGGGATGGGTGATCTTTGGACTGAGACTTCCATCCTTTATTGTTTACATAACCTTCACATTCATGAGTGAAAAGTCATTTTCATTCAATTCATTTTTATACATATAATTTGAAATCACATTACAAGTCATCTCAATAGCAACCATTTCCACATTGGGGACATTTCCAACAGAAAAACGTCCAACACAAGCAGGCTCGGATGTGACCAGCCATCTGCCTTGTTGGGGTGAGGGGACAGCAGAGAGAAAACAACAGTATAGAAAGGCAAACGATAATCGTTGGTCGGGTTTGTTGGGGCCAGTAACTACAGATCAGAAACATGCAGCTCCAGAACCGGAGGTACCGTCACACACACACACACACACACAAAAAAGCACAAAACTACGGGAGCGAGAAAAAAAAGCACAGAGACAATAAATGTAGTGTCAGTGGTTCAGTTTTAGAAACGTGATGGCAGGGGACATAAACAAAAATGTCCTTCGTCTGTTTTAAGACATTTTAAAAACAAGATTGCAACTTATTATTTTCTGGATTGGTCACTTATTTGGTCACTACAATGTCAAAAAATTGTGAAGACTGCCCATCACATTTTCTTAAGCCTGAAATCTTCAAATTGGTTGTTTTGTTCAACCGTCCAGTGTCCCATTTAGGAATCTAGTCTGTGTTTGGTCATTTAACTTCAACAATGACTTCAAAAATGAGTCCGTTGTTATTAACACTGTTGCCAATTAATTAATGGACAAACGACTCCCAACTCAACAGTGGATTGAACAATATCATTAACACGCCATTAACTTAAAGATAATATTAGATGTTCTGTTACTTGGACTTCAGTGATGTGGACTTGAAGTCTCTTGGACATCCAGTTTTTACTTTGATGTTTCTGTCAAACACTCGCACGTACAAAGAGCCACATATATCCGAGAGGTTGTCACTGTCCGTCTTATTTAATGGTTAGAGGGGAACGTAGGAGTGCTGGTGAGACGGGGTGAAACAAACATTTATCCTTGTTGTAGGAACAGGAACAGAGGAAGGATGCAATAAAAAATAATTGGACAGCTGAAGCCCAAAGAGCAGCGCCAGGCTCAGTGAGAGTCTTTTCTGGATGACTGCACTTTTGCAGGACGTGCCTAGACTCTTAACAAGTTCTCCAGCAACACCGCGGCTGAGACGAACCACGGGATGACGAGGACAAAGTGCGCGCGCTTCAGTTAGTGCGGGTGCCGAGAGAGCAATAATGTTAAAGGCAAGTCGTGCGTGTGGATTATATGCGCGCGACATCAACTCACATCTGCACAAATATATTCGAGCGAATGATCCCGGCAGATCGGCGCCGTGTTGAAAGTAGGAACAAGCTGGTTCCTTGAGACGAGCCTTGTTTTTAAATGCAAATTGCGCTCCGCGAAGCTGAAGCTAATTGTGTGGGGTTTTTTTGGTGGGCGCTCACGTGCCTGAGACGGCGTCAATGCTCCAGGCACAAAAACTATTTCCTTGCCAGCTTTTGCTCTTATTTAGAACAACCCAACGGCCCCCAGCTCACCAAGCTGTGCGCGAACACTTCAGGGAGAAACATGCATGTTACATAAACATTTGTCTGAGAGTGTGTGTGTGTGCGCGTGTGTGAGAAAGAGGCCGTGACGATGCCGAGCCTTTGTGACACATGGGTTCACAGCATCCATCCTCGCTCCGCTTGCCCAGTCAGAGCCAGGAGGAAGGGGAAAAGAAAAGAAAGAAAAAAAAAAACAGACTCGCACGCACGCTTGTGTTTTGCATCCTGAACAGACTCGCTCTTCTGCCACGGCGATGGATAAACGTGCACAACGCCTGCGGGACCACACCGAAAAGGAGCTTCTCGTTTCTAAGATTGCGCGCAATCCTTTAATGAAGTGGGCAGCAAATCCTTGAATGAAGTCTTCCAACGAAAGCCGCAGCCAGACACTAAATATACAGTACAAAAAAAACAAAATCACACATCGTACAAAATCCTTCAAATCTGGTGAGAAATATGTTTTTGAAGATGATGATGGGTTTCGCAGTCGGAACAGTATTATGTTTACGGAAGCGCCATCTGTTCGGCTCGGATATGTTCTCTGCCAACGTGCGTGTTGCTGCAGAAGAATTGTAAACATTCAGCAGACTGTCGGTACGGTGACGATACGGTTCGTGAATCAGCCGACATCGACAGCAAACTGAAAAACAGCAGTTTACAGACCTTCGGGGCTGTCGGTAAATTGCGCGCGTGATTTAAGGAGTCGTCGCTTTAGTGTGCGTCACGCGGCAACAGGAACGTGGTGAGGGGGTGGTCAGAGAACAGGACATGACACTTCGCATGTCATGCTGTATCACAGTAAAAAAAAAAAAAAGGGAAGGAAGCGGGGTTTGTCCGATCTACAGCTGAAAGCGACTCTTCGCCCGTCTCCTGTCTTTTTATTGCGCGCGTCTCGCGATATCGTACGAGTCTCCGGTCCCGGTTACTTCACCGGCTGCTTCTTTTCTTCCCTCCAGAGTGTGGAACGCTCTGACGGATAACTACGGCAACGTGATGCCTGTGGACTGGAAGACGTCGCACACTCGCTCCCTGCACCTGCCCATCCTCAACCTGACCGAGCTCGAGGTACCGCGGAGACGCACGTAAACACACAAACCCAGTCTGTGATGTCACGCTGTACATGCAGTTGAAACCAGAAGTTTACATACACTGTGCAAAAAGACACATAACACTTTTTTTTTCTCACTGTCTGAAGTTAAATCAGACTAAACCTCTCCTGTTTCAGGTCCGTTAGGATTACCAAAATTATTTAACTTTTGCTAAATGTTACAATAATGAGAAAGAGAATATTTTAGAGAATTTTTCATTACTTTCTTCAAGGTCAAAAGTTTACATACAGTTCCTTAGTATTTAGTAGCATTGCCTTTGAACTGCATGACTTGGGTCAAACGTCTTGGGTATCCTTCCACAAGCTTCTTACAGTACTCTGCTGGAATACTGGCCCATTCCTCCTGACAGAACTGGTGTAACTGAGTCAGGTTTGTTGGCCGCCTCACTTGCACACGCCTTTTCAGATCTGCCCACAAATTTTCAATGGGATTCAGGTCAGGGCTTTGTGACGGCCACTCCAAGACATTGACTTTGTTGTCCTCAAGCCACTTTTTAACTATTTTGGCAGTATGCTTAGGGTCATTGTCCATTTGGAAGACCCATTTGCGCCCAAGTTTTAGCTTCCTGGCTGATGTCCTGAGATGTTGCCTTAATATTTCCAGGTAATGTTCTTTCTTCATGATGCCGTCTATTTTATGAAGAGCTCCAGTTCCTGCTGCAGCAAAACAGCCCCACAACATGATGCTGCCACCTCCATGCTTCACAGTTGGGATGGTGTTTTCAGGTCTACAAGCTTCCCCCTTTTTCCTCCAAATGTAACGGTGGTCATTATGGCCAAACAGCTCCACTTTAGTTTCATCAGACCACAGGACATGTCTCCAGAAGTTAAGGTCTTTGTCTTGGTGTCTTTTTGCAAACTGTAATCTGGCTTTTTTATGTTTCTTTAGGAGTAATGGCTTCCTTCTTGCTGAGTAGCCTTTCAGTCCATGTCGGTGCAGGACTCGTTTTACTGTGGATAATGACACTTTCTTACCAGCTTCAGCCATCATCTTCACAAGGTCTTTAGCTTTTGTTCTGGGGTTGATTTGCACATGTCGGACCAAAACACATTCATCTCTGGGACACAGAGCCTGTCTTCTTCCTGAGCAGTGTGATGGCTGGACATTCCCATGTTTATACTTGCGTATAATTGTTTGCACAGATGAACGTGGCACCTTCAAGCATCTGGAAATTGCACCCAAGGATGAACCAGACTTGTGGAGCTCCACGATTCTCTCCCTGATTTCTTGGCTGATTTCTTTTGACTTTCCCATGATTTCAAACAAGGAAGCAGAGTGTTTGAGGTGTGGCCTTAAAATACATCCCCAGGTGTGCCTTCAATTAACTCACATATTGTCAGTTAACCTATCAGGAGCTTCAAAAGCCATGACATCATCATCTGGGCTTGCCCACGTTGTTTAAAGACATAGTACTTTTGGTGTATGTAAACTTTTGACCTCAAAGAAAGTAATATAAAATTCTCTAAGAAATTCTCTTTCTCATTATTGTGACATTTAGCAAAAGTTAAATAATTTTGGTAATCCTAACGGACCTGAAACAGGAGAGGTTTCGTCTGATTTAACTTCAGACAGTGAGAAAAAAAATGTTGTGTCTTTTTGCACAGTGTATGTAAACTTCTGGTTTCAACTGTATATATATATATATATTTATATTTCTTTAGAAAGGGAACCGTGCGTACAAAGAGCTGAGGCCCAAATGTGAGCAGCCTGAACCTCCGCCTTCAATCTGCCTAACCACCTGCCTTGTCGTCTCATCCGAGTTGTGTCTCTGTCTCTCGCCTCCTTCTCCCGAGGGACAGAAGTTGGACAACCAGTCGCTGGATCTGTCTGACGACGAGGAGCTGAGGGAGCAGATGGACATGCACTCCATCATCGTCTCCTGCATCAACGATGAACCGCTCTTCACAGCTGAACAGGTAACCCGTTCTCACACACACACACACGCGCGCGCGCGCACACTTGAAGCCATCAGTGTTGTGTCTTGGTGACTGTGGCGCTGTTCCTTGATATAGTTGTAATTAATACTGAAACCACTCGTGCGTTCAGGTGTTCTTCCAGCCCTGTTTACATCAGTGAGTGTGTTTACATGAATATTACTCTCTCAGTTGTTTCCTGGTTTTATCATATCGTCATATTTTGTCTTGACCTCTCAACAGCTCCGCCTCCGTGTTCTGTACCGGGTTTCTGAAACCAGGATAAAACGTGTACATGAGCAACGCCAGAGATACTCGGCATGCCCACACGCACGCAAACACGCACATCTCTAAATCTCCACCCTGAAAACTGCAGGATTCTGATTTCAAACTTGAATTCCTTATTGGCATTATGTTTTCTATACGTACGTGTGCTAATATGTAATGTGCCGTAATACTGGGAACAGGCTCAGTTTTTTATTTTTGGGGCTAAATACACACAAATAGCAGGTTCCGGTTGAGAAGTTTTTGAAACTCATTTATGCGTGATTAAACAATAAAAACACCGAATCAAGTAGACGTTAAATAACAACCAGGAAGTTTTTATTTATTTATTGTTCCCCGAAAAAACAACAACAACCATGTTTCCCGGTCGGATTCCACCCGAGATATTCGAAGCTGCAAACATGCGAACAGACGCACGCGCTGAACACGTCCTCGCTCATGCATTTGATTTCGCCGCATCTGTCCCCGACCTTCTTCACCTGTCGTCGACAAACATCAGCCGTAAGGAGACACGCGGCGAGCGAATCATATTAACCCCGTGGAACGGGAGGCAGCTTCAACATAATCCTACACAGATTCAGGGTGCGGATATTTGTGTGTAAACTGCAGTACTTGCTGGAACGGACCAAAACGCACAACTGCGAACGTGTGTGTGTGTGTGTGTGTGTGTGTGTGTGCGTGTGTGTGTGTGTGTGTGCGCGCTGTTGTTCAGGTGATAGAGGAGATCGAAGAGATGATGCAGGAGTCTCCCGACCCGGAAGACGACGAGAGTCCCTCCCAGTCCGACTTGTCCATGCTGTCTCAGGACTTCCACGCTCTGAAACGCTCCGGCTCCAACACCAGCTACGAGGACCGTGAGTACCGCTCTGGTTGTACATGCGCAGTGAAAAGACGCGGCGGCGCGAAAGCTTTCAATGCGTACAGCTGGGTCGCGGCGGTGCGCTCGCTCCTCGTGAGGTTTTACGTCCCCGTTTGCCATTTTTGCAAGACGTCCACGTCCCTGAACGAAGCGTAGTGGGAAGAAACGGCGACGCACATGCACGCGGGCGTTTCTAGTCTTGCGTAACGCGTGATGGATGCGGACGGACAGCAGCGTATATATCTCGTTTGAACACAATTTGTAACGCCACACTGGCGCAGAGTGTGTGTTTGTACCCAGCGAGCCTCAAGGCTCTGCATTTTGTTTTAGGGAGATGAACATTTCAAAGACAGAATGTGATGTGTGTTTTGTATATCTGACGGCTCGAAAAGTGCACAATAGTTACACTCAGCAGTTTACTCTCCGTCGAAGAGACAAAATTATCCCCGGACGTACCAGATGCCGCCAAATAGACTTCACTTCACCCGTCTAATAATATGTACACGAAAAAGATTTGGATTATGTTTAAACGAGAACATTTAAATGGATGATGCACTTTTGTTTCTTTTAAAAGGAGGTGTTCACCTGCACTGTACCAGTTTGTCACTCGGTTATTAGGAGGAGATTTCACGAATGATAGTTTTGGAAATCTTCATATCAATTGAACAACTGACATGTAATTCATTTCCAAGCAAACCAATAGACGCAACAACTACACCTGTACAATATACACAGCCTCTTCCTCATACATCCGCTCCTCATCCTCAGGGCTGCGTCGGCTGTCGGTGTCGGAGCTGACCGAGAGTCTGGAGGAGGTGGAGACGGCCATTCGCCGCTTCAGCGAAGAGCTGATCCAAGCTCTGGCACTGCGGGACGAACTGGACTATGAAAAAGAGGTACTTTGATTTGATTTGATTTGATTTGATTTCACCACCCGAAGGCAACAGCTTTTGTCCTTTTGCTTCAGTGTCGAGTTCGAAACACCGGATCTGAAATTATAAACCGCATTCAGATAATCCTCCGGTGATTCTCCGCGGCGAGGGGGCCTTTAAATGTTTTGAGTTTAGTGTGCTGCGATTGGGATCTGCGAGATCAGACAGCGACACGCTGCCTCCTGAAGGCCCGCGAGAGGGTTGTGAATTGCCAGCAGCTTTGTTTTTCTTTTAGCGTCATTTGCTCGGATGTCACGATTCTGTCAAGCGTGTCCTTTCGGCATCTATAAATAGATTTCTCTCAAGATCATGAAATATATAAATAGCACACTCGGCAGTGTGATCCTAAAAAGCAACATAAATCGAATGGAGTCTCTTTTTTTTTTTGTCGTGCGTGTGAACAGGTGAAGAACAGCTTCATCTCGCTGCTGATCGACGTGCAGAACAGACAGAAGGAGCACCGCGAGCTGCTGCGGAAGAAGAAGAAGATCAGAAGCGCGGCGACGACGACGACGGGGCCCAACGGCCAGAGGACGGCCAGCACGCACATACCGGGCACGGTGAGTCACGCGGCCCATGGCGTAGACGGAGGCAAACGGGCGCGTGCCCTGCATGCACGGTTACCACGACGATCAGTGAACCGGGACTACGCAGCTTTTCGTATAATGAGGAGAGACGCGTGACCGGGCGGCAGGCGGTTTGCGTCGGGAATTTCAGCCGAGCACCCCCTCCTCCCCACCCACCCCTTCCTTCTCTTGATGTAGAAACTTCCTCGTCTCTTGTCAATCTCTCTTTTTCTTTTCCTCCTCACTTTCTGTAGCTGCTCACTCTGGAGGGACTCTCCAATGTCATTCAAAATGGCCTCCGTCAAACTTTTGGCAACACAGGAGGGGACAAACAGGTGCCCCCCCGCTCTTTCTTTCCGCTGCAGATACATTTCTATTCCATTTGGTTTTTTTCTTTCTTTCTTTTGTTCCACAGGCATGTTTGTTTCCTCGTCTCCAGCTTGCACCGCCGCCGGTTTCATTTGGTTCAGTTTGTCGTTTCGTTTCGTTTCGTTGTGGTTGATGTTTATTCTCTTTTTCTTCATTCCAGTCATTCTTTTTTTGTTTTTGTTTTTTCATCTGATTTAGATTTTTGCAGCTCTTGCTGTTTCATCATCTTACTGTTCCTTCCTTCGTTTTGAGCAAAGATGACACTGTTGAATAATCACTGCTGCTTTTTTTTTTTTTTTTTTTTTTTAAACTTCTCATCAGTGAACATGAACTCTGACAGGCCTCTGAAGGTTCACATGATTTCCACAACACTGAAAGACGTCACGTTTTATCACCCTGTCACAGCAGCAATGACACATTTTGTGCTCCGAGATGAAATTGAAAGACTTAAAGAAAACTATTAATGAACAGTGTTGTGTTACTTGGCAAAAGTTTATGTCTCAATTTTGGGATTTGAATTCCTTCATTTTATATCTTAAACATTATCACATTCGGGGAAAATGAATTCTGAAAGGTAAACCAAAGAACTCCAGATGAAATAAATGGGTGAAGCTGAAAATATCAACGACTTGAGACACCGAGTTATGATTATTCATGACATCTCTTTGAACTCATATTATGTAATTTATTTTTTTTATTTTTTTTGTGCTTTAAACTGTGGCATTTATTCTGACCTATTATTAAAACATTCGGCTTGACTTGACAAATATGCAAAAAATAAAAAAAGTTTTTGTGTAATTGTAACATCATTTGTTTGTTTGCAGTATCTGACCACCGTCATCCCTTATGAAAAGAAAGCCGGCACCCCGTCTGTAGAAGACCTCCAGATCCTCACAAAGAGTGAGTCTAGCACACACACACACACACACACACACACACACACACACACACACACACACACACACACACACACACACACACACACACACACACACACACACACACACTCGAAACTGAGTGGTAATGATGAAGATGAGAAAAAAAACAATTGTGTTTTCAAAATGTAATGAGGTACTCTCTCTCTGTCAGTCCTCCATGCCATGAGGGATGACAGCGAGAAGGTGCCAGCCCTCCTAACAGACTACATTCTCAAAGGTAAACACTCAGATTGTTTGGTCTTCAGTCTTTTTTTTTTTTACAAGAAAAGTAAAGCAGCTAAATCATGGCATTTATATGTACATTTAAGTTACTTATTTTACAATGAATATTTAAAATTCAAGTTCTGTTAAAATGAAAAACAGGAAGAAAAAAAAGTGTATAAAACAACTGTCGAGGATGTTGCAGCAAAGATCTTTTGATTGTGTCCCTTCCCCATTCCAGCATCTCTCTCGGTGTTGTGTGAAAAGACAAAATTCACTTCTCTGTTTTCAGTAGAGAAAATAAAATAGTAGCACAAACATGAATTATAAAGGAGGGGAGAAATGCTTTTCTTGCCACCCTTCACTGTTGACCTGTACCTTCCTTGTCTCTCACCTGTGCTGCATTGTCTTTTGGGTAGCTCTGGTATGAGAGCAGTGGACACTCTCTCTCTTGTGTCTCTCTTAATGCTCTCTCTTTCTTCACCTTCACCTTTCTTCTCTCTCTCTCTCTGTCTCTCTCTCTCTCTCTCTCTCTCTCTCTCTCTCTCTCTCTCTCTCTCTTTGTCTCTCTCTGTCACTGTCTACCCCCCCCTCTGCCCTGGTCTCTCTCTCTCTTCCCCTCTCTCTCTGTCTCTCTATCTCTCGCTCTCTCTCTGTGTTGCTGTCTCTCTCTGTCACTGTCTCTACCCCCCCTCCCCTCATCTGTCTCTCTCTCTCTCTCTCTCTCTCTCTCTAGGTCTTTCTCTGTCTCTCTCTGTCACTGTCTCTAACCTCTCTCTCATCTGTCTCTTTCTCTCTCTCTCTCTCTCTCTCTCTAGGTCTTTCTCTGTCTCTCTCTGTCACTGTCTCTATCCCCCCTCCCCTCGGCTCTCTCTCTCTCTCTCATCCCCTCTCTCTCTCTCTCTCTCTCCCTCTCTGTCTTTCTCTGTCTCTCTCTCTGTCTCTGTCTGCATAGTTAACATTACCTTTCCCCAGAAGCAGCAGCCCCTCCCTCACTCACTCTTCGCAGTAGCGCCTCTCCTGCTGTGTAGGGCTTGTTGCAGCTGCACTACCCTGAAAACACACCAACCCAGTGGAGCTTGTAGTAGCAGCTGTTCACCTGTTTGCTTCTCACCTGTAATTAACCGTTTCCTCTTTTCTCACCGCACATGTGTCCCTGTTGTAGTTGCTCTTCCATAGTTTACAGCCCTTCCTTCATCTTCATCTTCCACAGCGAGCATCCAAACAGTATTTATCAGCAGCTCGTCTGCTCTTGTCTCCACAGTTCTTTGTCCCACGTAAAAGTCAAGACTCATGTTTCCAGAACCACCCACCGGACCATCAGGACACGGTTCTGGTAATTTAGAAGAATCCAGATAATGGAGTGAAATTCTTCCCCACTTTTCACATCATAAACTTCCTTTACCTGTGGTATTATTTTTTTTTACTCTGCCACTGTTGTTGTTGCTAAACTTTTAACTCTTCATAGAACTTATTGTTCTGTATAGTTCTTTTCATTTGTAATCTTTTAACTTCTTAAGGCTTGAGTGATTCATCCCCGTGAATCCTGACTGCATGATGACTTCTTTATGTTAGTCTGAACACCTCACTTTCTGATTTGCCAGGGGTTCTTGAATAGTGAAGTGTCAGGGACATAACGTATGTGTAGTTCATGGCTGACGGGGACAACAAATTCCTGGTCAAATCTGAATCTTAAGGTGCCGGGCGATTTGTGGTATCGTAAAGTGTAAATCCTCCATATTTCCTATAAAAAAAATATATATATTTTGCTTTAGCAGCATTTGTTGATCGATTGATCACACATGATGTCTTGAGGTTGAAAACTCTGCTTTCTAAGGATCAAAGAGCAAACCCTTTAATTTAAAGGAGACCTATTATGCTCTTTTTTTTTTTTTTTTTAATTTTCATTGGAGGAATGCATTCAAGTTTCTGTCCAAAATTCTCAGTTAAAAGGAAATGCTGTGCCTGGAGAAGATGACCATATAAGGAAATCCGTGAGGAGCTGACATCAGCCATGTCGTGAGCAGAGTGTTGAGAGCTTGTTTCTAAAAGTAATTACATTTACATACATTAACTTCTTAATATTTGACATGAACATTTATATACATATGACAGAGAATACAAAGAAGCATAATAGGTCCTCTTTAAAAACAAAAACAAATTGTAGGTCCTTCTGTAGTAGCGTGTTGGTTTCGGGTTTATGCTCAATTTGCTAGTTGAATGTGAAAGTGAACTATTTTGTATATGACAGAGAAATTGCACAGTTTTACTTTTTGAAAAAGGGAAGGAAAAAAAAAAAAGTGAAACGACTAAAGAAAGCAATAGCTGGATGAACAAACATGTAAAGCATATTTTTGGATAAGGGGTTGTTTTTAGGGAGGTTAGGGACTTTGTAATCATTTTGTAAATGCTGTCCGTTGACCTCTGAGCCCTCGAATAGTGACCCCCATCCCCAACAACTTTATCACCACCCCACGAGTCGCCATATCAGGAGTCTGCAGATACCTCGCGTGTTCCATTTATAGGAAATCATCTATCTGGTCGTATCATTAGCGTAGTTAAGATTATTGTGTAGTTAAGCATCTATTCTAAGTTGTGTGTTTTTTTTTTTTAACTCTATTCTCTCTATAACTGTTCAATTTTAGGGATCTTGTGGTAGCACTTTACTCCTGTCAGTGATCTGGTCATGTAGTAGTGGGATATGTGGTGGATGTACCACAGAATACGTCTCATTAGATTAGTGTTAGATGAAGCTTAGAAACTTTAGCTTGGGGGTAAAGAAGACCTGCCCCATGTCAACATTAAGAATTGTTATCATGCACTTATTTATTACCACATTAGTCGCCGGGAGCGTGAGAATATAAAGAACCTTAAAGCGGTGCTCCACTGATTTAACATCTATTTGCACATCATAAGAAGTATAACTCAGCCGAGAACACAGTAATTTGATGTTTTATTTGGCTCCGGTGGACGTTTTGTATTAAAAGTCCCATATTTTAGATTTTCCTCCTTATTTTAGTTTTAGATATCCTCTCTAAAGCTTCTCTCTAATGGTCTACCAAGAACGGGATGTTTTGCGCCTGTGTCTTTAAGGTGGATTCATATCAGATATCTGATTGGCTGACTCTTTTCTGAGTGACGCACACCCAGGCCAACCACAGCTTTTCTTCGGCCTCGACAAGCTACGAGCTCAACGTCTTCCGCATAAAAGGTTGGACCATGCAGACACCTGACATGTGACATCACAAACTCACTGTAACACAAAATGGGAAATCTGCATTTGTACAATATCGGACTTTTAAAGCTGAGAAGATGACCCTGATGGTGTCACTGTGATGTCATCAAGGTCGGACTAGTAATTTAAAACAGAAAATCTGCATTGCGTGATGGGAATTGTCGTAAGCCATCAAGGAGTAAAAGTCAGGATGTCTCTTGCAAGTCTTTTTGGAAGTGAAATCCTAAATCAGTGGAGCACCCCTCAACCACGTACCACCAGTCACACTAACGTTCAGATCACCAGCTGCTCCAGGTGCACCGCACACTGTCAGATCAGGTTTTAGCTCTCAGGTACGATCATCAGTGTTAGTAGTTTCTGAAAGGTACTGACATTCCTGAGTCTTTGTAATTTTCGGACAACATTTGAGCAGCGAGACTTCCAACTCGCTGCCCTTTAAATCTTTGCAAACATTTCCCCCAAGCGTGGTAGCCACTCGACTAAATCCAGGATACGTTTTTTTGAGGAGCATTGATTACGTGATGATTTGATGAAACGTGATTTAATGCTCGAAGTCCTTGATTATGCTCTGTAGCTGCAGCAGTAGGTGTAGCCAGCAATTCACTGGCAGTGGCATCTGCTCGGTGTAGCCGCGTCGTGATGACATCATAGCAGCGCTTAATTTGTCAGAGAAGGTGAGACTCTCTTGAAAAAGGGATTTACTTTTCAAAATGGAAAGCTGTCGTGCTTATGGCCAGCAGGAACGGAGGGTGTGAGAAAGATACTGGATGTTGGGGACGATCGCACAAAAGGGTCCATTTATTATTTTGTAACGGAAGACAAAAAGCTCTTAGTGCTATATTTAACTATTTATATGTAACTTGTTTCTGCTGTTGCCGGCTCCAAAACACTTCACAACCTAGCATGTGCTGCATGCACTTTACCGTTGCAAACACATTTCTAATGAGTGATTATTTGTTTACGGACACATTAATAATATGCTAAAGGGACAGGGTGCGTGTTGCAGTGAGATGCAGAAATAAGCATTTCAACTTTTAACTGTTTAAAAAAAAAAAAAAAAAAAAAGATATCTGAAAGCCTAAAAGCAGAAGACTTGTGGCAGTAAAATACATCAACCATGTCAGACAACATCCTGCCGTTTCAATCCAATGCGACGTCACGGTTGTGTAAATCTGTCACAATATTGGTTGTTATTTGTTTTCTAATGAAATGGCAGTCAGCACGGAGGTCAGGGCAGAACCCCTCATCTGGCCCTCTCATCAGACATATCAGTTCAACTACAATTTAGAGATTTATATTTATACATGTACAACAAAGCAACTAAATTAAAAAAAAAAAAAAAAAAGGCTGCCTTTGTAAATGCCTGAAAATCTTTGTACATTTAACAAACTCCTTTTTGTTTTTAATGCAATATAACTCCCTAGTTCGGGGTCTTATGTTTACTGTCTCATGTGGTACCGCAGTACATTAATTTATTCTGTAAATGTTTGTTTTGTAACCATATTATTGACTGTAATGGTACAAGTGTTTTGTGCCCGCATTGCATTGCCACTCATTTTAAATAAAAAAAAACAAAAAGCTGTGAGGAGGCGGTGGCTCGGGCTCACTCAGGTGTGTGTTTATTAGTAAGGAAGACCGTTTTTTTTTTTTAGCTTTATGATAATACTACTTTTGTTTTTGAATGTGTTTTTATGGATGATTTTCTCAGCCCGCGCCGGAATAAATAACGCTTTAGTTTGCCAAAAGAATCTGACTTTTTACTAATCTGTGATTATCAGACATAATTGTTGTAATTAAGTAAATTCTAACTTCTATACTAAATACGACCAGCAGTTTAAAAAAATATATATTGTTTACCCTCTTGTAACAAATTATGTTTTGCTTTGATTTGTTTTTCTTTCAGGAATACATTCAATTTAAAGTTTTGTCTTAATAACATTGATTAACAAGAATGTCAAAGTAGAATAACTGAGGAAGATGAGGCCTGAAATATGAATCATTCGCTGTATATCACGGAAACCAAGATTCGGTGTAGTAGCAAGCCTACTTCAGTCCCCTATTTTTATACTAATTAAATGACAAATGAATACTGAAATCAATCACAGTCCACGCTGAACTCTTCCATCGTACCCAGTTGGATCATCTGACCAGACTAAATTGACTCACTGAAATCTGTTCCTTCATTCAGCTTCTGGCAAAAGGTCCAAAATACATGAAGAATTGAGATGTACAAAGAAAAAGGAGAAACAAGTGTTTTGTTTGCGTCCCTCTTAAAGTGACCGCTGACTTGACGTCATGGCACTTGCAGGCCGCATCCACCAGGCTCACTAAAGTTTCCTTGTGTTCTCCAGACAGTGAAAGTTCACAACCAGGTTTTCTCTCCGGTTTCCAAAGAGCATCTAAACACGTGAAGATGACTTCAAAAAGATTTTCAGTGGAACAGAAGTTACCTCAAAAATACCAGAAGTACTCTCCAATGGGGAAATATATATATATATATATATATATAAAAGGTCAAATATACGACTATGTATCTTTGGTTTCTTTTTGTCTTTTCTTAGCGTGTGCTCTTTGTTCAGTGATCAGAAGTTTTAATGTCAATCGTGTCCTTTGACACTTTTTGTCTCAATAGTTCTCCACAAAAGCAGAACCTTCCTTCTTTCACTCAGTCTGAAGGATTCTTGTCCAGAGAAGAAAACGTTCCTTTTAGTCTCCCCTCAACATTCCAAATTTTGTCCCGAGTCACGTGGGTTCCCGTATTTCTCCTCCCCTCGGCAGCGGCTGACGTCTCGACAACTCTTTAACAGAGACACTCGAGGCTGCTCGGGTCAGCAGACAAAAAAAAAAAAAGGTTGAATTTAAGGGAGCGCGTGGCCCCGCTGTTCAATACGTCACATATCCAGACCCGGGGCACCCGTGGGGCCGAGAGGTCGTCACCAGGTCACAGGTTGGTGTCGGTGAACATGGTGTGCTCCTTCCTCACGGTGCTGAAGCCTTTGACGGTGTCAACAAATTCCTCATCGTCCATAAACTTTGAGAGAAAAACAGAGCGTGTTAAATGGAGGAAACGGCACCACGTTTCTAGTTAAGTGTTTTTGCTTGTTCACTGGGTTTGCTCTTTTCTGAGTGTGTTGATGTTTTTAATTAGTGTGCTGGTGCGCGTATGTGAAATACTTTGTTGGTTGCGACCAGGGTTGTTAGAAATGGCTTTCAAATGACGGCGTATAGTTCGTCTTTAAAGTTGAAGGTTTTCAGTTTTGTCTCATACGTTTTTGGTGTCTCTCACCATCCCACTGTCGTGGCCTGAGATGTTGGGGTCCCACGCTTCGTCTTCTCCTGTGATGGACTTCCCATCCATCACCTGGCTGACGCTGCGCCTCAGGGAGTTCACGCTGAGGATGCCCAGTTCGCCCTGCGGAGGAGGGGCCTCGTCGGCGGGCTCACATTTAGCCTCCAGCACTTCCTGGGAAGACGGACGAGACCAAATATGATCGACGGGTACAGGAAAGATGCCGTTTGCGTGTGTGGATGAGAGCGTGGGACTTTTACCTCTATCTTCATGGTGAAGCCCTTTAGTGTTACGGTGTTGGAGAAGCCTGCCGTGTCGTGCACCGTGTCAAACTATAAAAAAAAAAAAAGGAGAGTGGGTAAGACTTTTACAAGAGGGGAGTCATTCAGTCTGCAGTTATTTAGTCTACAGGTGAATACTTTCTTAAAGGAAACTGTGTTCCACTTCCATTTTCTTTGTATTGTATTGTGCGCGCTGGTCCGTTATCGTGGCTTACTGGGACTCTGCAGTAGAACAGAGCCGTTGTTGTTTTGTTGTTGTTAGTAACACTGACTGCTGTAATCATGGCTGAAGTAGAAACTAAGAAATCTCCCCTCACCAAGACTGAGTTGCTGAGCGGGTACACGGCCATGGGGTTCCTCTTCCGCATGGGCAGGGCCACCAGTGGGGGCCTCTCTCTGGAGAAGGGGGGTTTGTTCAGGGCCTAGTGTGGGGTGATGGGAGGAAAAAGTTGTCACGTCTGTTTTTCCACAATGACAGGACCGACATGAGGCTCACAGTCTTGGCTTTGCTGCTATCTGGTGGGTCGAGATGGTCGTCTTGGTGTCTGCGCCCAAAGTGTGACGGCTCACTTCTCCATAGCGCAATGTGAGCAACATTTAACCGGAGCGCTTGCATCCCATACACACTTTTGTTTCATTTGTGACTTCACCAGAGGTCTGTCAACCTTCACATATTGCAACAGAGCGCTGTCTCCTACCTTATGGAGCATGATGCCTAACACAATGGCCAGCAGCAGCAGGGCGATGCCTGCCATCACTACGATGAACCACAGTTCCTGCACAACCTGCTGGTGTCCCTGGCCTCCCTCTGCCCGCTCACCGCCCGCTCCTCCTCCTCCTCCTCCTCCAGGAGGAGTGGGGTTCGGTGAATCTGGAGGTGAAGAGCGACGTCATAAAATCACCACAGATTTGTATTTAATTCAGTTTGCTGTTTGTGAATTTGGACACATCTAATCAAAAGCTTTCAGACAGATATCATAAAACAGAGACAATCAGAGGAAGCTAGTTAGAATTTATTGGCTGTGGGTTAACACAAAAAGATTGTGTCTGTTCGTATCTCAGTGGATATAGGTCTGACTAAACTGGCTAAAGGCCTCCACTGGTCAAATTAACTTCACTCTGTATGTAACTATTCTGCCCACAGGGTGGCAACAATGCAACGTGATTTCTCTTCAGCCAGCAAATGACAAAACACACTTGGTGCCGTGGTTCCTGAGAAATGTAAACCAGTGTTTGACGGAATAAAATGGTGAAGTGATGACGTTTTTTTATTTTTTTATCCATAAGGTCAAAGGTCAACATCGCTGCGGTCAGCAAAAACACTTTTCTGGTTATTAATCTACGCCATAACTCAGAAACAAGGGGAGATTTCGATCATATTTCACATTCGGTCAGCTACTGAGTCGACGACATTAATCTGGGGTGTCCACCTTTAAACTCTGCTGTTCGTACAGATCTTCTCTGCTGTCGTCCACGTTTTAAAATTCGTAGCTTCTTTGCAGTAACGTCCATATTTTCAGCATTGTCTCGTCGGCCAAACGCGGATACAAGTAGGGAGTCCTTCAAAGCCTACATTAAATATATTAAACTAGTCTGGAGAGACACGGATGTCAACTGCAACGTGACCTGGTTGACGGAAGCAGACAAACCTGAGGAGGTAATTCTATTTGCAGAATTAATTGGTTCCCTACAAATAGAACTGTGATTAAGTGCTATTGGCCCAAAATCAGTAAACCGATAATCAGTCGTATGTACTCGGATGACAGGTGACCTCATTGAGCAGACGGTCACTTCATATCAAATTTTACAACCGTTTGAGTTGCGTCCACTCCTCACGTGATGCACGGTGTTGCTGCGCGTGAACAGGGACAGGACACGTAACCTGTCCGTCTAAACTGAGCAGGCGAACGAACGAGTGTCTTCCTCGGATGAAGTTGCCCTTTTCCCGCCTCTACCTGGACTTCGCAGGGTCCACATTTGTTGGACCAACATCACAAACCAACACGGGAAGAGAAAGACGATCACACGTGCGCTGCAGAGGAGATAACGCTGTAACTGGAGACGTGCCTGCTTGCATGGCCTAGTTTCCTGCCGTCGGATAGCACCACGCTCCACACTCACTTTTATCCATTTATATTGCAACAGAGTCCACGCTAAAGGTTCTGGACGTATACCGGTGGATTATACAGTGTATTGATAGGCACCCCACCACCACCACCACCACCAC
This sequence comes from Brachyistius frenatus, assembly GCF_029030835.1. Classification (NCBI taxonomy): domain Eukaryota; kingdom Metazoa; phylum Chordata; class Actinopteri; family Embiotocidae; genus Brachyistius; species Brachyistius frenatus. Next base: position 228,672 of record NW_027210946.1, read on the forward strand.
CACCACCCCCGAGGGCAACAGGCTGCTGTGTAATGAATACTATGTCGTGCTCTTTTCCATCATGGTCCAACGAAAGGCTACCCAGTCGAAAACTATTCGTGTCCAAGATGCTGTATGTAGACCTTCTCGATGAAATTTGACAGGAGGAGAAAAAAAATGAGGAAGGGCTGATGGAAAAAAAAAAAAAAAAAAAAAAAGGAGCAGCGAGAGAAACGTGTGTCCACTCAGGACACTCACCAGTGCTGAGGTCCGTGGTTCGGCCGGTGGTTGGGGAGCTGGCAGCCCCTCGCTGTGTGAGACATCGATCAGAAGGGCCGAGACCTGCAGGCCGTTTAGGATCACACCTGTCGCCCCATCAATATTTTACACCTGATACTTCTTTTACTTGCCGATGAGCTCCCTTCAACATTACACAGAAGAATCAGGGCTTCAAAAAAAAAAAAAATGTTAGATTCCTAAATCTTGTTTTCTGTCCTGAGTCTGATGCTTCCTAGAAAGGAAGAAACAAAGCATCTGGTGTCAGAGCAAGAAGAGCCCCGAACAAACTCCATGTTTGTTCCTCTACACCTCCAGAACTCCCATCAACCTTTGCTTTTCTTCAGCAGTGCCATGGTAACAGTCGGGTGTCAGGTTTCAGCTGGTAGAAGCATATCACCCCTCTGATCCTCCAGTTCACTGTGTGTGTTTGTGTGCATGTTCTTTCTTTCAAGAACAGGTGGCTATGTAAATATGTACACTAATATCAAATGGTGATATAAAAATTGTGTAAACATATGTGTGACCTCCAGCAGACTATTTATTATTGCAGTTTATTCCATTAGTCAATAGGTGGTCGCATACTGAAATGTGCAAACCATTCACTTTGTAATAGTTTTAAAAATACCATTAATCCAATTGTTTTCTGTACATTCTGTATATTTGACCTCAGTTGGAGCACATCTGGTGTTTGTGACAGTGCTGACACATTATGTTGCAGCGTAAAGAGACAAATTTGCAAAGAAGGAAACACAATTTCAGTTCAGCATTGTTGCGAGTGTCCTTCAGCAAGTCTGTCACATTTAATTATGTTTTAGTGTGAGGCATCTTTTCAGAGTCAGTCTCAAATCCTTTAGCGTGGTGTCCTGCCATCATGATAAATGCAATACAAGGGTGGCATGACAACAGGGTTCTCTCTGTCAGACGAGCTGACTTGTTTGTATTCTACTTACCTACGAGGCCCGTAGCTAAGTAATCAAAATTCAAAGTTAATTATAAATATGCACAAAAGAGCAAACGATGTGTTTTAATGAGTTTAACCTCCGGTGCACATTGAGGGCTACGAGCAGATATGGCGCCTACTATTTCCTCAATTCATTAATGAGGCTCGACATTGTGTGAATAGAAAGCAAAACAAATACCATCTCAAAATTGCGTTAATTATTCTAATCACCTCATCAGCAAAATCAGTACTCTTACAATAAGAGTCCATCTGCACATTTGGGAAGGAAGTTCTCTTTTCTCGCTCAAGAAATGATAAAGCAACTATATTCAGATTGTATGTTTTTATGTGTATTGCGTGATGTTTTACTGCAACCAGACATCTTAATTGTTATGTAATGACCAAAAAGACACATTTAGATAATGATACAGTGTACTTATGTTTTCCTTCTTTTGCTCCAATAATAACATTTAGCATTAATATCTAAAAACAAATGTGCATAAGGTTTGTTCAAACATTTTTTATTTTATTTTTTTAAAGAAAGGAAGGAAATGAGAATTTTGCAGAAACAAGTAAAGACCCTCTTCTCTCTTACTTACGAATCATTTTTAATCAAATACGAGCTCCAAACATTCCTGGGAATAACATGACCTTGTTTGTTCATACGAGGACGTACACGACGCGGTGTCCCTTGCTGTGTGCCGTATAGCCACAAGATGGCGCTGAGCTGCAGCCGCTGGTTGCGTTGTTGCGAGGCAGTGTCCAGTTTAATGAGTCAATAGCAGCAGGGAAGGAACTCATTACGCAAGTACGGCTGCAGTGCCTCTTATCCCCAGTCCCAGCTGTTATTACACTGCGGTCATGCTGACGTTGAAAACAGTTGTATATCTCCGTGCGTGAATGGACGCTCAATAATAATCAACTAAGCACTCCTGTTTCCTCTCAGGATAAAGCAGCACAATGAGCTGAAGCCCCCCCCCCCCCCCAAAAAAAAAAAATTTAAAAAAAAAAAATCATTTTTCTCTGTGTCCTCCTCAAGTGACCTCAAACTGTACATACAGTTGTCCATCTGCTGTGGGGGAATGATGAGGCGATGACAGATGTGACGTGCAGCTGTTTGTCAGGGGTGGAGTGCATGAGACCGTCAAACTCCGATATGATTTGGAGAATCGTCACCAGTTCAAATGTTTTAATGCTTTGTGGCACCGTTGTCTTCTTTTTTTTTTTTTTTTTTTTTTTTTTTTTTATCTCAAAATCCGTTTTTTTTTTTGTTATTTACTCGTTAAAGACCTCTTCAGTTTTGTCACTTCCCTTGTTTGACCTTCACGGTGCAGAATGATGCATCTGCCGAGTTTAGGACTAAAGGCTGTTTTCATACTCATCTGCTGTGAGAGGGACGTTTCTCTGTGCTCACCTCAAATCTGAGTTTTAAGATGTGTGTGCGAGTACGAGGTGATTATGTGACATCACAACGAGAAGCCAATCGTGATTCAATACCAAAAAGGAGAACAAAATATCTCGGAAGCATCTTGTTTCTACCGGTCAAGATAAACAAATATCTGCGTGTTCATTGATTCTGTAACTGGGATTTTGAAAATGGAATGAAAAAAATATCTGACACTTTTTTTTTTTTAATTTTTTTAAAAGTATTTTATAGTATTTTGGAGATTTTGAAACATGTCCAGAGACATGGTTAAAAATGCAATTTTAAAATAAAAGTTTGTAAAAAAACAAACAAAAAAAAACTCCCTATGAGTGCAGAAAGTTCATAGTCATGTAAAGAGTTTAAAATCATGAAACTATTATTGTCTTGTGACAAATATCTCAGACTCTGTATCGAAGAAGGGTTGTTATCTTTTGATACAACTAAAAAAAAAAAACCTGTTTATCAGAAGAAACTCGCACTTCAGTCTGTTAAGAAACCATGATAATTATAGCAATAGAGCTTAAGATTTGATGACAGCATTAAAAATGAATTGATTATTTCACGCTGTCTTTAAATTTGTAGTCGTTGGGCCCCAGCTCTGTACCAGAGCCCCCCCTCTCCCTCCCCCTCCCACCTCCACACACACACACACACACACACACACATTAACGCTCAGCTCATTTGATTTATTTTTACAGAGGAGCTCTCCTCTGTCTAATACCCTAATCAGCATTCATACCTTGCCGTGATGATTCGGGACAATGCTTTTTTATTGAGGAAGTGATCTCACCCTTGAGTGCCAGAATCAGCCTTTTTTACAGCCCATCTCCTCGGGGCCTCATCCATCACCAGGGTGTCTGGGCGACACGGCCGCTAGACACATACTAATTCATTTAAGGAGAGGGACATACGAGGATATATCACTCAAGATCACTAACTCACTTACTGACAGCTGATGTGGTGAAAAATCTCCAGCTTGTTCCAAATCCCCCGGTGCGCTCTGTGAGTTTTAACCACAGGTAAATAAGGAGATTATTTGGCTTCTGCTGACAGATAAGGAGGGATAAAGGACAAAGGGGTTTACATGGTTTTTGATTCATCTTTCTGTCAACTCATCTTTATTCTTCAGGTTTAGCAGTGCCTCCTCTCCCCTTCTCCTTTGCATGTTAGAGGAACTGTGATGTAATATTGAGTTGTCCAAAACAAAAGCAGAATATTGTTTTTCGGTATTTCTTCAATTGCTCCCCATTTGTCACGAGTTGAAGTAAAAGATCTGCGATTTCTTTTATGCACACACAAGGTTAATTTCTTTCAATTGTTCATAAATTTGTTCAAATCTGTGTTAGTGACACGTGTGGCACGGCGACATGCCGATTAAACAGCGTAAAAATAAAGGACCACTCTAAAATGTGTAGTTTTGTCTGCGAATGAAAACACTGTCATATACGCAGATCCAGAGCATCCCGTACCTGTTTATAGGTGACATGTCTGTGGAGCATGGAGGATATACACAAACTGGGAAGTTTTTAGCTTCCAGGAACTTCTTGCAAATCCTTACAACATAGGGGCGTAGATTATCGCGCTGCAACATGAGGCGTTGGATGAATGGCAAGACAACGGGCCTCAGGGTTTCATCACAAGATCTGTGCGCCTTCAGATTACCGTCAATAAAATGCACCTGCGTGTTTGTTGTTCATCGCTTTTGTCTGCCCACTCCATAACCCCACAGCCACCACAGACCAATCTGTTGACGATGTTCGGACGACGACGACGGCGGGGGCTCCCTCAGATAGTTTTTGAGAGTTTGTGCAGAAAATCTTCGGTTTTGCAAACCAACAGTTGCATTAGCTATCTGGGTGGCTGAGCCTGCCGGATGTGGAGTTTTTGGGTTGGTGTGGCAGCACGTAGTATGCGGCCGCGAGGCTGATTTGAAGTATTACCGAAATTCTCCGAAACGACGTTGGTGATAGTAGTGAAATGAACATTCAGTTCACCGGTAACAGCTCTGTTGGACATTTCTGCAGTCAACACGCCAGCTGTACACTCTCTCAAAAACTTGTGACATCCGTGGCGTTGAGTAAAAAACAAACAAAAACGCACATTTTGGAGTGATCTTTCATCGTGACCAGTCCAAGGCACACCTGTACAATAGTCATGCCGTTTGGTCAGCGTCTTGATGTGCCACACCTGTCAGGTGGATGGATTATCTCGGCAAAGGTGAAGCACCCACTAAATTGGGATTTAACAATTTATATATAAATTACATATATATATATTAATATCTCATGTTTAATAATGTATTTGTTGACAATTCATCTTGTGAAGTATCCATAACTGATCTATTACTGACTGATTGATAATAGTATCCCAGTTTGCATTTCATACAAAATATGTACTATGACTATGAAGAGTCTCTATATTATGTTATTATGCATTTTATGAAATTATATTCATCTCTATAGCAACTCAAGAAATTTCATCAGACAATAAAGGCCACAAGGTGCTGCTGAAAGCCTTGGAAGAAATGTAGAACGTGGACATTTAGTCAAGAACTATGTTGTGAAAAACATTATCAGTCATTTATAAACTGTGTATTTACCCATTATAGACGCTTTACAAGGAGTATAGTTACCAGATTCATTATTACACAAATGCCCTTAAACCTGCCTTCAACTACGTCGTAAAGTTATAAATGTTAAGCGTTACTGAAATATCATTACTATGAATAAATGTCGGGAGTGGGTTTTGTTTTTGTTAGGCTCACTGTATGATGAAGCGATGAGTCGGATGCCTCTGCTTCGCTCAGCCTCGACAGGCAGCTGATGACCAGCACTCTCTGGGGCCACTGTTAGACTTCATTACATTATGGCTATTAATTATAAATCTCCAACCAACTGAGCTCAGATGGCCTAAATGTGCCATAATGGGCCTTACTTGGAAACGAGTCCACTGTCAGACACCGCAGAATGCACTGCACCCACTCACCAGCTCTTAATGAATTTGTCTCATACCCCTCTTCGCTTTATTGAGGAAGACGACACTCCGGATAATATGAGCTTTGCATTAAGGTGATCATCTTTATTGCCAAAAAAATCCACCTGAGAATGAAATAGCACGGCACAGCTCATCCACACGAAGCTTATTTGCATCTTTAACACATCTCTGTTGGCATAAGACGTGACATATATACAGCAGATCACACATGACATTAATATAAACTGTCATATTGCTGCTACTCGGACCATCTTGTCACAAAAATATGCACATCATAGTGTCACAGTACCTGGAGTTAAATAAGGAGCAAGACTTGGACATTTTATTTCATGTTCCGAGATTCCTTCCGTGTTTAATCCCTTCATTTAGCGTGTGCAGAAAAGGACACATTTCAGAGAAAAACTATTCTTCACACAAAACACACTAACAGATTAAACACAGTGCCATCACCAGTTTCCCCCCAAAAGTTCATGGCTAAAAAAGAAAAAGTAGTGCACATATTTCATCCTACACATAGACTTCTACTTTAGAAAAGACATCAAGCGCCTCCCTAATCCAGATTATACAGTATGGCAGCCATTTTACATAGTTAAAGTTATATCTATGGGTCTACACGACTCTACAACATTATGATCTTCAAGTACAGACTCCACTTATCATCAGGTTGTCTTTAATTTCATGATATGGTATAGGTTTCAGTGCTGTAGCAGAGAAGCTAGTAAAAAAAATCATTTTACAATGATATCGTTTAAAAATCCTTTAAAAAATTATCCTCCACTGCTGTTGCTCCTTAATGCCATATTAATAAAAGAAAATAACAAAAGACCAGAGATAAATAAATATCACTTTTCTGCCATATAGTTGCATCATGACATTAAGTATTCTTTCCCTGAAATATTCGACTAAAATCAGGAGGCCAGTTATTGTTGTATCAGGTGCCCATCACTTAAATCGGTTCCTTTTAATCATCTGTGTACAAGTCTAGTGGATAGATAGATATTTTTGCGATACACAGCAGAGCAGGGCTGCAGGTTAATGTGAATGTCATCATATTATTGTGGATATGTGTGCTGGTATTATTCAATAATATGAGTCTTTACTCTTTGGCAAGACTAACTGTACCTCTTAGGACACGTTTACCTTTTCTATACAAAAAAAGGACAAATCATAAAACGGTTCTCTAAAAGCACTAGAATGCAGATTTTACAGGCTTCAAGATGAGTCAAATAATCCACGAGGATCTTCAAGTATCAGGTGGTCTTTTGAAAAAAAAAAAAGAAGCTCTACGTTTGGCATGTGACTGTTAATATCTCTAGAAGGCGATTCTTCTGCTTTTATGTCGTCTGTCCGTTTTTCTTCAACCTCCAAAGCAGGTCGGCACACTTAACTCAGCGTCACAACCAGATGACAGCGCCTTTGTCATCAAGACACTAAATGCCAATTTGACTCTTTTTTTTTTGTTTTTTGTTATTTTGTTTTTTTTCCTCCACTTCCATTCAAACTCTCATTGGAAGTCAGAGGGGTGCGACTCTGAAAATGTTCCAGCCATCGCAGATTAAAGACCTTATTGTCAAATGCAAGCTGAAATGGGACAAATACGTGGTGTCAGACCCCAACCATTACCCGCGATACTCCACTTCCTCCCATTTTTAACTCGCGTGTCGTGGACGAAGGTAATGGCCGTCTGCGTTCAGGTCAGGCTTTTGCCTCCAGCAGTTCGAGGAACAGTTTGTGCATGGGCACGCGACCGTCCTGTTTGATACTGCAGAAGTGCTGGACGGCACGAGCAGCCGTCTGACGCAGAAGAGGGAGGGTCATGATCATCTTGCCTGCGCGCCGAGGATCCTCTGGGTGGTGAGTGGCCTCGTGTTCCTGGAGGGCCCCGTGAAGGACGTCCTGGAGTCTCTGAACCGCCTCGCAGTCCTCAATTTGCATGGAGTCTAAAAGTAGACATGGAATTGAGAAATGCTGGTATGTTCAAGGCATTAAAGGCTTTGAAACCCAAAGCAGCAAGTGAACAGATGTGAAGATGGATCCTAATCTCTGCAATAATAAGATCAATACCTGAGTTAGCAAGTGCTATAGCTTTGAGGACGACAAACTCCTCCTTCTCCAGCCCCATGGTTTTGTATTTCTTCACCAGCTGCAGGATGCCGTTGTTGAGGTCGAGCAGACCGGCCAACTTCGACTGCTCCTCATCCATGATGTAGTCCTCAGCGTACACTAGCTTGTCCTCCAAGGCCAGCGAGCGGAACACAACTCGAAGGATCAAAATCTCCATCCAGCCGCTCTGCAGCAGACTCATCTGGTCTGCCAGAGAGAGTAAGGGGAAGCCTGGAGAGAAAGAGTCCCACATCACAGTGAGTTCACTTATTGTGGCCTGTAAACACAAGTAGCTTCTACAGTATAAGAAAAGAACCTTTGATGACGTCATCGGGGTCATTTTAGGACTTTGAGACTTAAAACATAAACTCTTCGCAGAAAACCTGCTTTATAAACTATCGCAGTGGCTCTCAACTGCTGGATTGCGGACCAAAAGTGGGTCGCAGAGCTATTTTGAGTCGGTCGTGGATGCATGCGAGACAAAAAAAACAAACAAGTCCTTCACATTATGTGGAAGGGCGATCGTTGGAGAAGCCTTCAGATAATTGAGCCATGATTTCCTTTTGTAGCCATGTTCCCTACCTTCACCACCTCTGTTTAAATTCAGACTCTCCACAATGCGTTTTATGACTTTACTTAAATCCTATACCTCCAACACAGAGAGCATTTGCTTCAGTTTAGGCACTGCAAAAATGTTTTATGTTTGGTATTAATTAGCTTCGTCTTTAAGTTTACACGTCAACCACACCAGTCTCATGTCTGTACACTAAATGTGAAGCCAGCAGCTGGTAGCTTTAAGCAAACCAAACCACCTCATATTTCACAGACATGTAAGGGACGTATCGATCTTCTCATCTAAAAGCCAAAAGAGTCACCATCACTTCCTATTTTGAAGGTTTTCAGGTGGACTTCTCTATTTATATTAATATCTTTGATAATACAGAATTTTCCTGTAGCGGTGAAGGCCACTTGGCAAAGGGCATCACAAAGGACAGAGGAAGGGAATAGATGGTAAATTTAATTACTTTCTGTAGGACACACCTACTTTGATTGACAATTACACTCCACAAGAGTATGATTAAACCCACTCATGGGCCCCCGCATAAACCTGCATGCACACCCTCACACACATACGTTTACTGTAATTAAACGGATGATTTTACAGAGCGAGGGGAGGAGGTGGGGAGGTGTTTGTATTTTTGACACCATCGGCGATTGTTATCAGGAGCCACTGCTCTTTACAGTCACCACGGGGGACGTCAGTGGCACCCATTTCCCCACTATCGCTCCCTGATTGATTGGAAACGCCGTCTGTACACAATTTCATTGGTCGATAGGGATCAGTATTCTGGCACAGGACCATCGATCAGGAACAGAGACCTGTGTGAGTGTGTGTTTGAGCCTGTGTGATAAAATCTCCAGTAACATATTGATAGATTTGAAGGACAAATACAATTTAAACCTTCAGTAAAAGAGAAAGGGGTCGTGTTTTAAAGGGATGCTGCAAAGTTCACTTAGAGCACAAAGGAGGAGAAATCTCAGTGGTCATATCATACCAACAATAGCACAAGGCCAGTCACACCACAGTCGCCTTTAGGACACACACACACGCAGAGACACACACACACACACATATTTGACAGCCAACTTGAATCACAGACTCAAAAAAAAGGCCAAAAACAAAGAGGGCAGTTGGTCTTTAGCCAGCTCATCTGCCAGTCTGGCCCTCTGACTTCAGACTACATCACTGTCAATCTGCCTGATAAGAGCAGACACAGAGGAGGGGGAACAGCCAGGACAGTAGCCCCATCACACTCACCTCCCCCTGGGCAAAGAACTCAGATGGCCTGGGCCACTTTGCCCAGGACGCTGCTTCTCCCAGCAATGGGGGCCGTGTGTCCTGCCACTCATCCAGAGCTGATGTGACATGGCCATTACGCTGCTAGGAAGGGCCAGACTGGTTTTTTTTAAACACCCATTTTCTCTGTATGCGTCTCTTCTCTCTACCTCTTTTCTTTGTTTACCGTCAGCTGAGCCGTCTTGGTCTCCTTTACCTCTTCAACCTGTTCCTGGAATGACACCATTGTCCCGTCTTCTTCTTTTTGTCTCCTATCTCGTGATGTCTGTCATCTCATCTCAGGCCACTTTCAGTTTTTCTCCTTTTTCTTTATTCTCCATCTCTTTCCTCTTTATTGGCCCTTTCCTTTTTTTTTTTTTTTTTTCCTGCCTGTGTGTCTCTGTCTTTTCGTTTATCTCTTGTCTTTTTTCTGTTCAACTGAAAAGGTTGATCGGCTGATGTCAACCAAAATTTGTAGACTCGTCCCTTCATCGTGTTTATAGGTAACAGTGCGATAGCCTGGTGTACATACGTATCACCCAGCAAGGTCAAATATATCAGACACAGGCTTTCTCGTGTGTATTGTTGTAATGCTTCTGTATATCTTTATATCGTTTGTTTTTCTGAGCCAGGCTGACTGGTTTCCCCTGTTTCGGTAGTGCTGAGCTAAGCTAACTGGGTCCAGCCTCGCGTGGAGGTGGTGTTTAGGTAGACATGGTATAGATCTCATCTAACTCTGCAATAAACTGATTGAGCTTGTTTCTCATGAAAGACTTTCACTTTAAACACTTACTGACTGATAGTTTCACCAGTAGATCTCTGGATTATTGTAGAAAGTTAAAAAAAAAAAAAAAGGTGCCCTAAGTGCTTTAGGGGAGACATGTATTGAATAAATAACAACAGGTCTGGCTTGACTGGCCTCATGAGTTATTCCAGTTTATCAAAAGATCAGTTATTTGTATTTAGTTATTAAATTACACTGTTTTTTTTTTCAACTTTAAGGAGGCTATTTGTTTGCCAAAACTTGCCTGACGCATTTTAACGCGTGTGACTATATTTTTTTTTTGGGGGGGGTGACATTTCATAAGTTTGAGTAAAATGCGCCTGACATTCGGATAAAAAACATGGCTCCCCGTCCCTCTCTGCCCTCAGGTGGGTATCTGCTGCGCGTACAGCCGCCGCTCCGCTCTCCCTGAAAATCCTCCACTGGCAGACGGGCTACAAATACACCCATCAGTCGGTCTCCATCCGTCTTGCCCGGTGACAGTAAAGAGCCAACAACGGGAGAAAGGAGATGGACCGTAGCAGCCTGTGGTGGTGGTGGTGGTGGTGGGGGGGGGGGGGAGTGCTGAAGAGGAAGAGGTGGTGGTGGTTTTCTATCAGAACAATGGAAATGCTGATGAGGGACACCAAACAAGCAATACACACTTAAATGGTTGCTTCACGTCCACTCGGTAAGGAAGAAATACAGGGACAAATATAGTAATGAGATACAAGCGTGGGCACACAGACACACCTGCTTTGTTTGTTTTGTAAGCATTTCAGGGACAAGGCATCAACAAAAAAAAAAGCCCAGGTGTTTCCGTGGTGATGTTTTGGGTTTGGGTAACGCGGCTGATAAAGGAAAACAAAGATGAGAAGAGGACCAGACAAAGGAGAAACGTAAAGATAAACGCTTTAGAGTACGGCGTCAATTCCATCGTTGATTATTTACCGCGAGTTTTCAAAACGTCGATTGTTTAAACCCTGAACATGAAAGTTCATTCTATTCTTTATATTTCCCTCTTAAGTAGCTTTAAGGTTTAAAAAAAAAAAAAAAAAGGTATCTCATTACAGATTTTCTGATTGTAAATGCGGTCGTGCCGACTTGTCCCAACCTGGCTCGGGGCTCGGCAAACCGGGGGGTAACAAGGCACGAGTTGCAACTAAAAATAAGTTTCTCTTGGCAAACTAAAGGGGGGTGGTGGTGGTGGGGGGGGGGGGGGAAGAACTAACATATGTGCAACTAAAAGAAAAGCAAACACAGTGTGAACCAGGGGAGAGAAACTGACTGGCTGGATGCCACCACCTAATATAGTGGAGCAGCAGCAGGTGAGCTGAATCTCCCTAACCACCAGACTCCGCCCACCAGACTCCTGCAGGTGTGGTCCTGCTCAGAGGGTCCTTAGGCCTGATTTTATACAGCGGCACCATTTCCGTTCTACTTGCATCATTTTAAACACATTTACTAAGAAAACGTGTTGTATTTTCAAACGATTGAATGTATGTTATAATTGAAAGTAAAGTCCTGAGGGTTCAGACAGTTTTTTTCTGCGTTGCCTGTATTTGTAATAACTTTTAAGGGATTGTCAGACAATCAATAGAAACTTTAACAGGCAGTATTTCTGACAAACAATTCAGTAATTTCTTCATGCGAAAATACTCCTACAATTTGAGACTTTGCAACTTTCTCTCGTGTTTTATATCGATTACAAATTGAATATCTTTTTGGACAGATGGTTGAATAAAACAAACAATATAAAGACATCAGCTGAGACTGTGTGAGATTAATGGGTGTTTTTCAGCATTTTCTTATATAAGAAAATGTTTTGACTAAATGAAACATGAAAAATAACAGGCAGATTCATCAATAGTGAAAATAAGGCTCAAACTGTTGTCCCCTATTTTTCCAGAGTTGTTAAATTTTCTTTAAAGCCTGTCATTTCAGAACTTATCTTGACAAACGTACACACACTTTGATAGGGAAGCTGATGGAAATAATGATGCCTTTCTCCAACGAACTGTAGCACGAGGAGAATTTAGTCTGTCAGTGCAGAGCAAGTTTATACCAAAAGGGTGGCCCAAAACACACACCTAAAGTGTGCAAGTTTCATTTCAGAGTTTTGTCAAAACTCTTAAAAGTCAAGTATCAAAGCGGAGCCACAGTGCAAACTTCTGCTGCACGTGATTAGAGCCGTCACATAGCTGTGCACCAACATTTTAATCCCGCTAAGCTGTCAGAATGCACCTCCGCTCTGCTTTCACCCGTTCATCCGTAGGGGAAAAAAAAACAAAACCTCCGGACATCCCTTCTGCTGTTCCTGTGTCAGAGGAGAAGCTAAGTGTGTTCCAAGTGCCAGGATGATTTCCGTAATTCAGGCCACACGAGGAGACGGCTGCGGCCCAGGAAATGAATTAAAACTTCCAGGTGGCCACTGGTCATCTGGTCGATATATTAGGAACACACTTTGGTCAGCAAGGGCACGGCACGCAACTTCCAGCACACATACACATACTTGCCCACACAAAGGGCTGACTGACAGATAACACACAGCTGAGCCAACAACCCCCCCTCCCCCCCGGGCTTTCAGTGAGCGTCTTGGCAACCACAAGTCAGAACAATCCCTCCTCTGATCTGATTACAGACTTAATGTAGCTAATGTGTGTGAGAGAACAACTGAGACCGAGTGGGACGGGGGCGGGGGATTCGTCCTGAATCTTACCTGGGATGTGTTTGGCCCAACCGATGTTGACCACCAGCTCTCTGTCAGCCAGGTCACACAGTGTGGTCAGAGCCTTGATGTCGCTCTCCGGTACCGTGGGGTCCGGCATGGCGAAGATTCCCTCTGGCTCTGCGACCAGCAGCAGAGACACCACCTTGTTCTCGACCACACCACCTACAGAAACTTAGACAGATGAGTGACAGTGTACTGTTATTAATAAACATTTTTATTTAGTTAGGAAATCTCACTAAGATCGAGATCTACTTTGCAAGAGAAACCTGAAAATAAACAGAGAGAAGACACAGCCGGTCACACAAAAGTACATACAAACACCTTCAGAAACAATCATATTAACAATATATTGTGCTGCCATTCATGAAAAGTTAGTCACAGATAAACAGTTGCCCTCGATCCTTGTTAAAATATCTCTGCTGAATTGTGGTCTATGAAAAGGGGAAAAGTGATTTATGTCACCGTCCAGTTTCAGACATGTATCTTAAAATGATAAAACCTTCGGATAAGCTGAGAGGTGAAATGTTCCTTTTTGGGCAGAGAAATGTTCCTTCAGCCAAAGTTTGATAAAACATTTACAACCCATGAGATGATCTAAAAAAAAAAAAAAAAAGGACTGCATTATGTAACAACACTGAAAACTGTTTTGTTTGGCGTTGTCGGTTCATCACAGCCAATCAAGTCTTCTCACTTCAGAATCTACTTTGGGGACTTAATAATATCAACTCATTACCAATTACAATACTGGATATAAATATTATTATACGTTATGACAGGAAACATCACAGAAAGCAGGATTTGACTGTTGTGAATAGGACGACAGCGCAACAGATGAAGTAGGAGCCTCTTGTATCTACATCGAATGATCGCTGAACAGTTACACTATTACGAACATTTGTTTGATCACTTACATGTTTTTTTCTGTGGTAAGGCGCTCTGAGGGTGCAGATACGGGCTGTTCTCAGCATCTATTCTCCTCTTGTACTTTTGTCTGCCACCTCGAACCCGGTCCAGACGCACACCTACAATAAACACGATAACAGGACGTTAACGGTGTTCTAGCGGTCGTCACACTGTAAATAGACCGTACATGCCTGGGTGTGCTTCGACTCTAAGGACACCCAGGCATGTACAGTCCAGGGCTTGGAGCCTGAGGACTTACTGTAATGATGTTCAAATACAAGGGAGAAAAATTTCAGGCTGGATTTAATGATTGAAAAGCATCTAAATTGTTAGATTGTAGTGATAAATAGTAATTGTAATCAAAGGTTGAATTATAATTTGGAAAATTTTGTGCATTTTGTAAACAGAGTAATCAGAAAACTATCAAATTATGGAAGTAGATGAGGGTTTAAATGCAAAGATCACAATGCAACATATTTCATCAAAATTCCCAAATATATTGGAGTGGGATTGGAGTGTGCGTGTGCAGGCCTTTCTTTTCTCATCAGTGAAGTATTTGACATTTAACAGCTTCAAACGAGTCCGCCATGAGAAAAAAGGCTTCACGTTAAACCCAGTAAACCATCGGGATGTTGCCCAATCATCGGCTCGCAGGTATTGACGAGGACCCGAGGAGACTGAACGGGACGAGTCTAATGCCGGCACTGCAGCATGCATCCTGTAACACGACACCCCAACAAATTTAGAGCAGCCGGTGACAACTGCCCATCTTAACAAGGCACTGTGTCACCATGATGATGGGGATTTAACAGCATGTGTGTGTGTGTGTGTGTGTGTGTGTTGTGTTGTGTGGAGTTTAACAGTCACCATGCTGCGAAGAAAACCAACGTATCCAGTGAGTGTGAACGTGACTGTGGGAGCCTTCAGTAGTGGTGTTGGATTACCTGATCTACAGTGTAAATAGCCAGAGTGGCCCTGAATAGATCTATAATGGCATCTGTAAGAGACGTGCCGGGGTTATTATTCCCTCCCTTGACACCTCACAGTAATACTCCTTCCCGTTGAGCCCCCAGCCGGCTGTACTTCTTCTTGCAGATATTTATGGAGAGCATATTTATGCATGCATCAACATTAAGAACATGAGATAACGTAATGTCTTCTTAATCAGGCGTGTCAAAATGTGCAGCGGGGTTTTATCAGTTCATGGGCAGGTTCTTAAGATTTTTACACCATTGGTTCGTAAATCTATTTTGTTTTATTTTATAGGCAGCTATTACTATAACAAAGAATTCTATGTCATTTTATAAGATTTGTGCTTTGTTGATTAATGTGCCATGAACAGAGATAAAGGTATGATGGAAGAGAGGATCATGCATAACAAAGCAAAGGAGTGTGAATATGGCCTGTGACCTTCACTGTAAGGCAACAGGCTCTTACATAGCACAGTGGCTAAATATCACGGCGTGTGTGTGTGTATATTTCCACATTTAAAAGTGTGAGGGTTCAACTTAGAAAATGTGATAATGTTTATTTTTCCTGCACCGATCAGGTTTCAAGAATATTTGCATTAAATAAATACTCGTTGGATTATGTGTCCGAGCCACTGTCAATCAAACCACACTTACACAGTCCTGATGGAACAGATCAGCTGAGTTCTTTGGTGTTTAACTCTGTGCTTTTTTTTTTTTTTTCTTCTTTTTACAAAGTTTAAACATTATTTGTTGGTTATTTTAATTGTTTCGAGAAATACTTGACATTTTAAGTCGTGTTTTCAGAGGCTTTAAATCTACCATTTGAAATAGAGCTGGACAAGTAAACCAAGTAAACCAGTTATTAACACTGGAAACTTCTAACTGACCTAAATGTACTCTCACTTTAGTTTCACTGGTCATTGAAAGCTCGAAGATAAAAAAAAAAAAAAAACATCAACTAGACTTTGCATTGTTTTGTCACTCTTTGCTTTCCAGCTAAAAGTGACACAAACAGCTATGAGGTTACATGACAACTGATCCATCTCCACAGCAACTGAGCACACTTCCAAAGACAGTGGGGGAAATAAATGGCTTGAATCTTACGGGTGCGACAGCTTCAGTTTGTCAGTTGCGTTTAGGTCGTTTTGTTGAGTCATGCTTGGGCATTACGTTTTGTCCGATAGTGATCAAGATGTGGGTTTTTAGGGTTAGAGCAGGGGAACATGAACAAGGTATTTAAAGGAGAGATGGGTTGTGGAAACGTAATGGCCCCTGATCCCCCTGATGATGTCATGAGGGGCACATAAGTGTGGATTAACCTGGAGAGGATGCATTACGCTGTGTTGACGTTCGATTTAACTAACTGTTGGCAAACACCGGATTAAGTCAAACAGCTTCGGTTGTTTGATTTGTAGGAAAAGTGTTTTATTTATCTATTATTATAACTACTATACTATTATACTCTACTCTATTTCTGAGCGTTAAAACACACACACACACACACACATCTGAGCTAAGTGTAACTTTTCACTGTGGAATGTGCTGACAACTAAAAGGCCAAGAATAGCTTTGGCGGATAACAAAACAGATACACACACCGCCTCCTAGTTATTCTGAGCAGCCCATCAGGGTTCGATAAACATGGACTGTGTTATTTTTTGCCTCTTTCATCACTCGGCCTTCCTCTGAGGGCGTCTGCACTTTCACACGAGAGGCTTTGCAGGTTCCCAAAATGCCCGCTGCACTCGGCAGGATGAGGAGCGCTGACGTCGAGCCACTGGTCCAGACTAATGCAGGTTATACCCTGTTCTGTGGCAGTGCTTCCCCACTTCTATTACTGCCGCCACCATGTATTCACCATAAACAATCCCACGCTTCTCAGATATTGTGACAAATGTACACACGGCTGCCACCGACACGACGCGGCGTTACGTTCCCTTCACGCGCTGCGTTTGGAAGCATGAAGCACAACGCGTCTTGCTTTTATCGAAACGCAGATTAAAACACCTGAGACCACGTAAGTGAGAAGCGAGGGAGAGACAGTGAGATAAGACGAAGAAAGTCGGGTACCTCGATAAGGCCTTGCTCCGCCGCTGCTCATATTTCTAAGGAACATAAACTGTTACACCATAAAAATACAGATTCACATAAGTTCATGTGGTATAAAGTATTTTTTTTAAAAATATTGTTGTCATTATGTGGACATACATGTTTTTACTGCCCCAAGAAGCGACAGCAACTGTGGAAATGGCCACTAAACAGGGCTTAATCAAATCCTGCCTGGGGTCTATCCGTCTTTTAGCTGTGTATTTAATATGGCTCTGAGTCTCCCCATTAAACCTCACCGCTCCTCTGTCTCAGGCTTTACTGCGGCCTCTCCGGGGGAGGAAGGGCATTACGAGACACGATGAAGCGCGTTACGAGGGCGCTTACGATAGGAGTTACGAGGGGCAGTTCGCATTTCACGGAGGTCCAGGAATCCCACAAGGCATCTGGAGGAATTTATGAGGGAGGAGGGACAGCAGAAAGGCGGGTTGAGGGAGGAGGGAGGCTGGGATGCTGGTGATGCACCTATACCCTATCACAGGCAGCTAATTTCCAAAAAGGACACACACACACACACACACACACACACACACACACACACTCGCGAAAACACACAGAGGTGCGAGCACAAAGGTGACGGCTGACTGACACGTTTACACATACTCTTACACACAAACACGTGTAAAGATGCTATAATTCTGTGTGTCCATAACTTATACGCACATTTATGAACACACACACACACACACACCTGCAATAAGCAGATACTGCTGTGAGTTTAGAGACGAGTAGGTGACATTAAAGGATCGTTCCAGTTTATTACAACTGGGATTATGTTTTCATAGCTGTGGCCACCTTTTCTATTGTTTCTGGAAACATTATACTTACAAAAGTATTAAAATCTCTACAACAAAGTCTTGACAGGGCAAATGACCAGCAATCACAGAAAAAAAAACACGATCACTGTATTTGGAGGTAAAACCCAGAAGTGAAAGTAGAACGTCGTTCTGCAATGCACTGACTACAATATGCGTTTGAAGTGGGTCCACGGTGTCGGTAATGATTTTAGCCAAAATTTGATTGGTTGGGATGCTCCTTTTTTTTTTTAGACGTCTGGTTACATCAAGTATTAAAATAGAAATAAATTGTGGCAAAATCAATACAGAGATGAAGTGAAACCAGAACTTCTGTAGATGTCAGATGTAAAAAAATTTTTTTTTAAAAACACCTTTAAAAATCGCATTATGACGGAAACAATAAAAACAGCCTTTCTGAACAGTATGTTGTTTGGAATGCATCATATGTTTCGATAAATATGGTAATTAATTTGAAAACTTATCTTATATCATTACTTATTCAATATTTTAACAATAGGCATCTCCCATAATGTCACACCCTGACCGAAGAGGCTTGTTGTTCATTTCAACTTTGCAAACTTTGACCCACAGACTAATTGACCCTTTGACTAATAGCGAGCCATTCTGACAGCACCGACCTTTCAGGGAAAGCAGAGTTGTAGAGTCCAAAATGGAGGGAGTGATCGTAAATGAACCCTCCTTTATCGGAGTATAAACGGCTCCAAAAACAAAGCATGGTTTGCAGACAGTTACAGCATGTAACTAAATGCAGGTTTTTGAATGAACTTTTTCAAACTGTTATCCTCTGCAGTGACTCTATAATTATTAACGGTGTATAAAAACGAATAAATGACTATTAAATGCTTTATCTTTACATTTACTTCCCCTCATGGCTTGAAGTCTCCCAACCTACACACACGCTCACATGTTTTATCTGCTCTCCACTCTTTATTATCTTCTCTGGGCCGCACACAGCAGGCAACAAGTGGCTGGTACAGTAGGAGGTCGCCAATGTTTTCCTTTTTGAGTCACTTCTAAATCTGGACCACAATATGTCACCAGGCAGGCACACAGTCGGACAAAAGAAGCACCTGACCGCTGTCACAGGCTATCTGTGGAATGCGTACATTGTCATTTCGCCTCTTTGAACTTGCAGGGTTACATTTTACATAGTAGAAAGTAGCTACACAAATAATTAGGAATGTGAGAGCTCATCTCTGAAATTATTTGGTGTATTTTATATTCCTTTTACGCTAATTTCACCGAGAAGATTCTGCGAATGAGTGTAAATACGCTATAATGTGCGGTGTCAGCGGTAAAACCTTATTTTTGAATCGCAAAGCAGTGGGCTGTGAAGGGTAGGCAACTTGTCCCGTTCCATTAAAATTCCCTGCGGTAGAAAAATCTCTTAAACTTTTACAAAAAAAAAAATCTCTTCAGTTTTCATTTTTGTGAAGTCTGGTCCCAGGAGCTCGCAGCTCCCTCTATTATCTCAGAAGCTGCTGCAGTGTTGCTCACACACCGGCACAAACTGGCAGACGTCCAGAGGCTATTTTGGAGTGGAGCAAAGACTTGACACAGCTGAAGAGTCGGTAGCCCTCTCCTCCCTCCCAAAGACACAGCTATAGGCATTGTTCAGCCCTGTGTTTGCTGCACACACAGAGACCGAGACACACACAAAGGGCTTTAGGTTTAACTGTCAGCCGTGTTAGGTTTCACTTGCGTTTACGCGGTTACAGTACATGCCGTCACATGTTTATCAGGTGAGAGATTAGGAGAATCTCAGGTTATTGTTTCCAGGAATGCACAGCTAAAGAAATTGCAGTGGAGGCCTGCGTTGGCCGCTCTCCACTTCAACTTCCTGAAAGCAAAGCATCTGAGCTCCTGTCAAGTCCTTAGACAGATCGATCTCGGAAAAAGCAACCCAAACAAGGTTTTGACCCAACTTTGAAAAGTGATTTTCAGTGCATGGCTGACCTTCTCTCAACATGCCCACCGACAGACATTTCACAAATCGACAAGCCTGGCAAGATTTCCTCCTCCTCTTGGTGATTTCGCATTCGTTGGACGCTGGACAGCTGTATTCAATGTTACCTGGAGGAGGGCGAGAGAGAAGAAAACACTTTGTAATTGCCTTGGACACCATAGAGCATCAGGTCAATATTATTCTTTATCACCTGTTGACTCTGTCGAGCCACAATTCTCTTATTCAGATGTCGTGTTTCACAGTTTTTATGTCTAAATCTTCATTTTACAGAAATCTGTTGGAGTATGAGACCTTAAAGGGCAAAGTTAGGAGACTTGTGAGAAACAGATTTTTAAAAAATAAAGGTCTAAACTTGGGCTGACAGGTTCTGGTCACCCCTTAAATACACTAATCCTACATTTTAAGCAATGTAACTGTGTAGAGCCCTAGCCTGTTGCCCGTGAGGTACCAGTAGCCTGTTACCCGTTTCAAAGTAGCTCGCTGAAGCTTCAAACAATATGTACATTAATCTGATAACACAGAGTCACTTGGTAACTGTGTTTAAATTTCTATCCGATCAAATTCCTAGACATCCCGCCCCCATCAATTTGCTATTGGTCACATAAAAGAAGCTTATTCAGCTGGTTTGGGTGGAGCTCAGCTTTGTGAATAAATGTTACGAAAAATGAGTAGCTCTCGGACACTTTCATTTTGTCAAATTAGCACTCAGAGGAAAAAAGGTTGGAGACCCCTGGTTGGAAGTTTTTCATTTGACCGTCTCTGTCTCGTAAACACTTTGACCTCCACACATCCGTTCTGTAATTCAGATTCTCTGTTAGGAATTTGCAGCATGAACCTGAAACTGAGGTAACTTGATGACCTTTACACTCAAATAAGGCTCAGTGGTTATCAAAATGACATTTTGATAAATTCACATTACATTCAATATCGTTTTTTGTTATTCTTGAGACATTAAATTGGCTTCACCGCTCACAGTTTGAGTAGTGAGAGAAAAAGCTGACCCGTTCCCCACACCTGACTGGCAGCCAAAGTCGCATGTTATGCCTGATGGCGTTCAGCCAGTTGCAGGCGCTCTCAGCTGCCACCCTCGATCAGAAACAGGAAGCATCTGATGAGCCAGACATCAGATCTCCCCGTTTGAAGTGACAGACGCTCGAGTTTGGCCTTTGAACCCATCTACAGTAGCCAACCTCTACAGGCCTAAACAAAACGCAGCCTGCCAGGTTCCTCGACCCGAGCCGACAGCCAACAATGTGCAGGACAATCCCTTTAATGCGCCGACGCAGGGCTGAGGCAAATGCACACACATCCAGCACCATATTCTATCAGTGGCTTTAAAACCTAAACTCAAACATGTTGACTATACACACGATGCACTGCTTAACCACATATCAGCTGTTTGCAAACAGATCTTCACTTAAAGCCTTTCTGTGGTTTGGGAGGCAGCAGACGGGAGCTATGAGCTTACTGATCAGGGCTTGTTTATACCAAAACAAACATTTAGGGTCCAACTGCATCTGCACCATGTTGCTTGTAAAACAGGTTTATATGATGCAGGAAGGCACTATCAGCCATGCACAATAAACTCTGTTACTATATATAAAACTGAACATCGTGAATGTGTTTTATATATGTGTGTGTGTGTGTGTGTGTGTGTGTGTGTGTGTGTGTGTGTGTGTGTGTGTGTGTGTGTGTGTGTGTGTGTGTGTGTGTGTTGTCTCTCACCCTGGATGGTCCTCTTGAAGAAGGCCTTGCACGCCTCACAAGAGGCCACACCGTAGTGGTAGCCCGAGGCCACGTCACCACACACCAGACACAGCCGCTTGGCCACCGAGCCAAGCATGAATTCACACTTCACTTGGCCTTCTTCCTCCCCAAACCTCCTGGACAGATGTGGAGGGAGAGACGGGATGGGGATGAGGTGAGGGGAACAATAATGTGAATGTCCTCAGAGAGTACAAGTCCCATTGAACATGTGAAATAAGGTGAAACGGACGGAAGATAAGGGGAGAGATGACGTGTAAACCGACCTGTTTGTTCCTCCATTGTTGGCCAGCCCTGCTGTGTGACCGTAGAGGCCCGACGAGTCCAGCCCATTGGTATGATTGTGGCCCTTGGTAGGGGGACCGTAGCTGGAGTTTGTGTCCGAGGAGGAGCTTCCGGGACTGGGCTGGGCCGGGCTGACGTCGCCCTGAGAGCTGGGGCTGGGGCTGGAGGGCTCACGCTTTATAGAGGTGGGACAGGGGGGGTCCAAGCCCCTCACTGACATCCTGCCCAGATGCCTGCAGGAAAGAGAGAGGAGGGAAAATAAAGAGAAGATTTAATAGAAACGATGTGTTTGCATGACCTGTATTTTAATACATATTCATGATGGGGAGAGACTTTCAAGTGACCTTGATACTGTGATTAATATTAATGCATGCAGTTGACCTTCAGGTCTGTGGGTTTTAATTAGTTTTATAGGAAGTTTTATTAAGTCAGGCATCACTTACACAGATGGTAATCAGGTAATGAGCAGCTTGAAAAAAAATCTATACCATTAAATGATATGTTCATAACTCTCAAACAAACACGGGCGTGTATTTTTCAAACCACAAACAGAGCTACAAAGGCTCCGAAATGTTGTGTTATTTCTGCTGAATTGTTTCGCTCACCAATCTCGAACGCATCGGCAACCGCCACCTCTCCGTCTCCCCATCCATCCATCCATCCCGGCACTATCTAAACCAGCCGTTTGTGCTTGTCCCACATATGCAAAGCTGCTGTCCATTACACTGCTTTGTTTTCAAAGAAGGAGCTTGCTTAAGCAAATGTAGGGAAATAGTCAAACCAGCAATCATCTGCATTATCATCGCCATTACATCCCATCCAAACACACTTTCTTTCTGTCTATCTCTTGTTCTTTTTGGCAGCTTTTCTTCTCTCTATTGTCTCAGTTACTCACCACAGTCGAGCTGTCAAACACTCCGAAGCCTACAACAGTTTACAATCTGGGTTGTTGTTGGCCTCTTGTCTTCTCCCCATTGTCTCTTTTGTGTCTCAGTTACTCATTACAGTTGACCCGTCAAACACTCAGCAGCCTGCAACGGTTGTTACAGTTAACAGGCTTTTCTTTTTTTTTTTTTAAAAGGAAATGTGGAGATACTTTTTGAAAAATATTCACAAATTTGGGTGCTGGTTCATTTTTTTGTTTACGTCAAATGGGAAGTCAGTCCCAAAATGAATAATTAGCTAATGTAATAGATGTAATATCAACATATCTTCAAAAAATACTTTCCATAAATACTTCTAATACATGCTCAAAATAAATCTTCTTCTAAGCCTGCATGGTAAAGTGTGCACCATGACTCTATTATTGGATTAAGATGTGACCACAACAGACTCTCTGTCACCATGCCGAGGAGAACGAGCATCTGAGACCAGCTGAAGTGTACAGTAGGCTCGCAGGCATGTGATCTTCACACGCACACGCACACACACACACACACACACATCCTGAAAACACACTCACATTGTGGCGTCCGATGTTTATGCGTGGATTTAAAAATAAAAAGCTTAGACAGTCTCCCACTACACTTCAGGGAACATGCCAGAGGTCCCCTGCACACAAATGTATAGACACATTTTAAAGCACGTGTCTTCATAAACACCCAAACACATACTTTCATGCAACTGTTTGTCGCCAGGGGAACTTTAAAAAAAAAACAAAAAAAACAACCTCCCTCCTTTCTCTCTTTCTGCCTCCCCGCCTCCACATTGCTGTGAAACACACACACACACGCACACACGCAGTGACTGTGCAGACGCTCTCTCCCTCTCTGCTCTCGGTCATGTGCGGTTGATGTCCAGGTCCGTCTGTTTCCTGCCATGTAAATCAGTCTTCTACCGAACACAGATTATTTGGTAGGCAAAAAGACGGGCTGCTCCTAACCACCCACTGAGTAATCCGTGGCCACGCGCGACTGACCCCTCTACGAGCCCATGAGGACACACACAGCGATGCACAGTAAGAGTGGAGAAACCAAAAGAGCCAACGGTTCCATAGGAACTAAAGTTCTATAGTTCAATTTCAATCCGGACGTAATGTCTGACCGCAAGTGGCCATAAAAAAAAAAAATGTACAGGTGGAAACACACCCAAGAAGCATTGGGGTCCGGTCAGTCCAGGCCACAGTCAGAGGTGGCCCGGCGCGCATTGTGTGTCCACATTCGTGCAGCAGTGGACACACAATGCGACCTGAGGAGGCATTATAAGACTATACTCAACTGACGTCCACTGAATATCAATAAAAAAAAAAAAATTAAATGCAGCTGCACGTTCCCGTGTTGGTATCTGACCCGGTGCTCCGGTGAGTTACCGTCACGTTACAGCAGGTTCCTTAGTTTTTTTATTTGTATTATTATTATTATTTTTCTCCATTCAGTCTTTCACCTGATCTGATCTCTGCCTGCTCTTCTTTTAATTTTATGTAATCTCCTGTGTGGTTCTTCTGAGTGCATCTGAACTGTAGCCGACTGACAGCAGGAGAAACTTACTGCAAACTGACGTCATAAAGCAGCTGATTAGTGAATTAAAACACATGACGCTAGTTTCACCAAAGCCTCCTCTGGGTTTATCTTTTTTTTTTTTTCTTCCTTTTAGTTAATATCCTGTTAGTTCCGACACACATCATCCACAGCGGTGGGAGAGACGCGGCGGAAGCGCGCTGTGGATCAATCATTAATTAATAATGAATTAATCCAAGGATCCGAACGTTTCAGGCTGTGAATTAGATTTAGAAACTTCAGTATTCAGACATTTACTAACGTGAAATACGTCACAGCCCTGCATTTTGTAACACACGGCGCATGAATGAGCCTACCCGTAGTTTAAACTCCTCTTCTCGTGCATCTGTTTGTCTTGTAGTTGATATCCTGTAATTTCCGGCACACATCAGCCCCACAGCTGTATGAGGCCCCGCCCCCTTTGATCCACCGCAGCGGAGACGCGCTGGATCAATGAATTAATCTGACCCGAGCCATTGGGGTTGTGGTGTTTAGGTTTCTGTTCTTGTGCTTATTTACTTGTATATTTCGTGACGTAGCCTACGTGTTCATTTGCATAAACAGCGGGGGAAGTGAGGTTTGACCTCAAGTGGTCACCCAGGGCTCATGTTGATGCAAGGTGGAAACAAGTCTGCCTGAAGCTGACCACTTTTGATCCGCTCCCTGACAGGCCAGATGTCTGGATTGGAAATAGCCAAATAGAAACAGCCTCTAAGCAACTGTAACTGTCTTAAATGGGGCTGGGTATCAAACCTCAATGCTTTTTTTGTTGTTGTTGGTGCGGATAAAATATAGGCTATTCATAGCAGACAGCATCAATAACTGTCAAGGACCAAAACTTTTTACTGAGTTGACTTTTCATTAGACATGTTTTGATCATGTTTGTTAAAGTGCTTGTACAGCTGCCCGTAGAAGTTCTATTGTTTTTTTTTTGGCCACATCGCAGAAAACATGGAAGCTAATGTTTGTCTATTTACACATCCAACCAATACAGCAACATTAGCAGTAATTTGTGATCCTGTTTCTGGTCACCAAACAAGTTAAAGTCCAATATTCACCCTTCATTCGGCTCTGCTTTGGTCTCCACCAACTGCTGAGGGAAATATCTTCCTCTTTTGCTGCTAAATGCTCCACCGCTGAACAGATAGCGCAGCGAGGTTTTACCTGTGATTTCTGTGGCTGAAAATTACATTGATGAGAGAGTGAACTGAAATGGTAAAGTTGAAAGTCATAAAAACCAAAACAATCCGCTTAAAGATGCTAAAATGCTCTGTGGAGATATGGGGGTTCCTCCGTGGGTTGCTCTCTCTTCAAATTACACATATCAGATCTGTAGTTAAGATTAGAAAATATTGATTATCAGCTGCTTTGGAAACTTAAACTTAAGATATTTTTGTTGACCCGGTCTTGCTCTTAAACCCTGAAATAATCTCTCTTTAGCTTCAAGTTACAACTCGACTCTTACGACTCTGATGCAATTTTGCCCCACCATTCTGCCCCCCCCACATCTCCCAATGTTTCCAATCCACTTTGAAGTCTATAAAAACATTACAGCGAATAGATTTCAGTTTCCCCTTAAAAACAACTCGGCAACTATCCCTCACAGGTGTCCATAATGTGCTGTCAAGTCTCTTGACAGGTACAGAGCGAATTACACTTTGCCCTCATTACATTACATTACATTACATTACATTTTCCCCATTATAAACTATCACGGGGAGGAGGTGGAAGAGAAGGGGGATGGGTTGTTAGCATTTTTGCTTTCTTAATGAAATGCCATCGGAGTGGGGTGATCAGATGTGATGTGATATTCACTCTGACACATTACTGAGCTACAAGGCCACATAAAAGCCCATCAGAAAGACGGTCGCCGCAGCCCCGTGCAGCAGGGATAAATCAGAACATGCATCTGCGCATTCAAAGTTATCATACCTTCCTCCTTTTGTGTGCCAGTATCCAAAACAACTCTTAATTGCACTTTGGCAACAACGTATAAAATGCGGGGTGAAACGACGAGCAGACAAAAAGGAGAAGAAGAAGAAGGAGAAGAAGAAGAAGAAGAAGAAGAGAGGCGGGAAGAAATTACAAGAGAGGCAGACTGACAGGGAGTGTGAAAAAGCTGGGGAGGGACAGAAAGAGAAGGGGCAGTCCTGTGGCTCATTAACCTGGGGGGGGGGTTGAAAGAATAGAGAGGGCAACACTTACTTTCAAATGAGCAGAGTCATAATGCAGACAATGACCCACCGCATGAAGGAGACAGGGAGGGAAACAGGGAGGGAAGGAAATACAGAAAATAAAAGGAGTAAAACCAACCAAATCTACGAGGAAGTAAAAAATAAACTGTGAGCCGACTGAGATTCTAATATCACAAAAAGCCAAATACTTTTGAGGGCCTGTTGACGAACCTTTTAGCCCCCCCCCCCCCCAACCCTGAGGAGTAGTGATTGAGGTCAGTGGGGTCTCAGTAGTGTTTTTTTTCTTTTCTTTTCTTTTCTGTTTTTACTAATGAGCCAGAGATGAGCAGGGATCAGTGGCACCCCCAGCCAGCCGTAAGAGCCTTAGTCAGGCTTTGGATAGGAGGCTGGGAGATGAGGTGCCCGTGGCTGGAGCTTGGACCCGCAGGCTCTGGAAACTCGGATAGTGTGCCATACATGAGGATCATCTGTGGCCGTCATCGTCACTTCTTTATCTGCCTGCTCGTTTCACTCGTCAGCCAGCCGACCTGTGCGTCCACATGTCTGCTCGTCCTCTGTCTGTCTGTTCTCTTTTATCTTTCTTTGCCGGGGAAAGTTAATTTCAGCCCCGAGATGCTCCCTGAGATGTGTTCTTTCTCGGCACAAACTGATTATGCCTCAGCTGATAAAAGCGCAGCAGTGATGATAATGAACATGATTTTTTTTTTTTTTTTTTTTTTTTTTATGATTACAGCAAAGAGAGGCAATCAAAAAGCAGTCTGCGGGCAATCAAACAGCTGCTTGGCACATCTTTTGCCAAGGCTTTCTGTTGCTTTGTTCGTGTCTGCTGGGGAAGATTTTCACCAGCTTTAGACGACACAGGCTGCTCTCTTTCTCTCACACCGGCTTCTCTCACTAGTTTCCTCCAAACGGGTCTTACCCACTTACCATCGCTATCAGCAAACAAACAGCCTGAACAATGACAACCAGTGCAAACAAACACCTGGGAAAACTTCACTTCCTACACTTCCCAGAAACTTTGACTGTTATTTATGTAAATCTGTTCTCATCACACCTCAGTAAAGCTGAAACAACGAGTCAGTTAACTGATCAGTCAATCAAATGTAGTTTCATATTATAAATTGAGAAAATGTGCTGCTTTTCTACTTATGTCATTGCAACATGAAAAGTGTGATGAGCAATCATGGCTGCTGTCTGACATTTTATAGACCTAATGAATCATCTATGAATTAAAAAAATATATACTTTTTGATTGGCTGCTAATGAAAAAAAAAAGGTTTATCAGCAAGAACTAGAAGAGATTTTAGGGATGAAATAACTTGTATATAAAAGCAAATACGTACACTGACCTCATTTAAAGGAAGATAAGTACAGTTATAAATGTTCATGTGGATGTGGACGCATTCCTCTAAAAGAAACAATGATACTGTATTGGAACAACCAGATGAGAAAATATTGTAGAAATCCTTTTCTTTGACGGTAGAGTGAATAGTTATGAAGCTTCAGCACAAAAAAAATCTTTCCTACTGATTTTCACACTCTAATTCTCTTTTGCAATAAATAATTTGAGGTTTATTTCAGCTGCACATTTGTTTTAAGAATGACTCGGATTCTCTGAGGTATAATAAAGATATGCTACATTACACATCTGAGACATGACAATACATCATGTCCCACATCATCCTGCATCCGTCACTGTCATGAAGAAGCTCTGAGTCAGTGTTGCATAAACACACTGTTAGCTCTATTTACACCTGCACGACATTTGTACAATTCGAAGAGCACATACTTTAAGTTCTGTGGGGTCATCGTGGAGTGAGAAAGTACTTACTCTGTGTCAGAGTGGTAGGTGAAGCACTCTGGGAGGTAGAGGTCGACTAAATCCATGTGCACTCTGCCAGCATACTCCGAAGAGGAGAAAATGTTCTGCCCTGTCTCCGTCTGTCTCCTCCTCCTGATCTCTTTTGTCCTTTCTGCTCGATAGATTTTTTTTTTTTTTTCTTTATCAACTGTATCTCTCACTGCACTGTTTGACACTTCCTCTATATTCTGCCTCCAAACTTTGTCTCCATCTACTGCCCTCTCCTCTGTTGGATCACACTCTCAGCTCTTCTCATTGTCCCCTCGTCCGTCTTCCCGTCACTCACACTTCTCGCCAACAGCCCCTGGCTGCCTTTGAAGTCCTGACTGTTGTGACTAGTGGCTGTGTGTGACAAGGGTCTCCAAGCAAAACCGGCCCTCATGAACACCCAGCCACACAATTTGAATGGCCTTCCCCCCAGAGTGTTAAGCTGACGGCTGATTGGCTGTCTTCTGAGCCTATGAGAGCCACCGGAGTGGGTGGATGTGACTAGAGGCTGTTTGGAGTATTTAACAGGTTTTAGTGTCAGAAAAAGTTTGACATGGGAGTGCAGGTTTTCACTTATTAGCAATCCAAGTCATACTATTTGATATTAAACATGACCTGCTTCTAAGTTTGTACATTCAGTTGGATAAATATGAGAAAAGGAAATAAGTCCAACTACAGCACGTTTGCAAGATCCTTATGAATTCAAATTTAAGATCAAGTTGATTTGGTACATGATCTAAATTGCTTTGCAGGTAAGTATAAGTATAACTAAAAGACACAAAGTAAATTGGTTCATTGCAGTAAAATCACTGAGCCTTAACCCTTTATCAATTAATAGATTAGTTTTAGTGAAGTTTAAGTCATTTATCAAGTAAAACTTGCAAAAGATTTGCCGGTTCAAGTTTGTCAACGTCAAAAATAGGTTGTTTTATATGACACTGAATTAAATATCTGCCAAACAAGCCATCTAAAGTTGTCATTTTGGAATCTGGTAAATTGCGATGAGCATTTTTGCAAACATTTCACAGATGAATTCAAAATTCTAATCAAGAAACCAATAAATATTGAAAATAAGAATTAGCTGCGTATAATCAGATCACTTTCACTTCATAGGTGGCGCTCGTCAGGCGAAATAATGTGTAAATGCTGAGCTGAAGAATGTCCTCTGTTGTCACAACATGCGCGTAACATGAACAGCTCTTCACACAGATGCTGTACGAACAAACATATGGACATCCACACAGACAAACACATCTTCAGGCTTAACTGACTTACTGCTCCTACAGCACTGTTGTCTGAGCTATATCAGCTATGGCTGCATGCCTAATGTGATGCTTTTCACCTTCCAGTCACAAAGCACACGTACACACAGAATGAGAGGCGCACTAAAGTCGTGCCTGGCACTCTTAAAACAAACAAACAACAAATTAACAGCACATTCTTAAAATTTTCTGTAATAAGGGACCTTTTTTAATTCTGTATAACATGAATGAAATGATATCACTAATTAATAAAGATGATGGTAATACTGCTAATCAATGTTCTGATACAGACAACATTACAGACAACAGTTATTACAAATACACATCACATTATCATGACGTCGTTTAAATAAAAAAAAAAAAAAAAAAAATCTAAAATCTTAAATATTGTAGAAGTAATATTTCACGTTGGACATAGCATAATGCTAACATTAACTTGACACAGTTGGAGTCAGACTCTTCAGTCCTTGATTTGAGGAAGCAGAATGAGTGGAAATGGATTCAAGATCGAAAGATCAGCCGATATGTTGGTGACAACGTAGGACCTGAAAGTCAATCTGACCATTCAATGCCGAAGCGCAATCGACAGCTGAGTGGCGCCACTTTTAGCAAAAGATGTAAATATATCCTTTGATTTCAAAATTGTAGCCTTATGTTTTTTTTTATTCAGCCTACTGAGTAGTAAAATCTGTGCATTTTATTTTATGAAGAGAATTGTAGGTAAATTTGGTTTGGTGTAAAATGCTGTGTTGTATTTTTTTTTTTAGGCTTGGGAACTTCTGTTCTAATGAATTCTCTCATTTCTTCTTAGAGAGTGAAGTTACACTAAGTAGCTCAGGGTTAGTTGACCTTTATGCAACCTGTGATAACTACATCCTGATCCACTTAAAAGACAAAAACACACGTGACGCGACCTGTCCAAGACCAGGTCAACCAGAATCCTCTCTGTGGAGACACACAAACACACATTTGTACACGCAGACCGCAGCCTGGCAGTCTGGTTATGTTCAGAGACAGAGATTCACCCATGAGCCTTGTTGAACAATAACGGGTGAGATTCACATCGTGATGGTGCACCCTGAGGTCCCACAAAGTCAAACTGCTCAAATCTGATCTAGGATCTGGTGTATTGCAGCATACTGTGGGATGTTTAACCACATTGTTCCAGTTCTGTCAGAATCAATATATGACACAGTAAGTTTCCTCTGGGATCTGCAGAGCATGGGGAGTGTTTTCCATCATTGCAAAGGACAGGTGTGGAACGCGCAGCATCCCATCCTGATGGTTCAAAGGTAAAAACACTTCCGTTTTAAACAATGCTGTGGCTTCAAAACTCTACAGATGTCTTAAGGAGTTTGGTACTCAGTAAGTCTCACGACCTCGACCCGTCTGATCGCCCTGATGTCGTGCGAGAATCCTGAGCTCACCCCGCCCTGAGCCAATCTCCACAGGAATGAAATGACCTGCGCTAATCTGTTGCTCAGATAAAGGCCAGACAGCAGACTGCATGGAGTGGACTTTATCTTATTATGCACCGCATGAAACACCCAGACAACAGAAACACACACATTAAAACAGCCTCGCACACAGACACACTACATGTGTAAACAAGCATGTGCACACAAACACATGTAAACACAAAGAGAAAGTACCAAGAAGAAACCCTTAAAAGATCAAGAGAGTGTGATTTCTAATGGAAGATAACTTCATATCAGCCACAGTGATATCATATCAAATCTCACGTGAAGAATTATCTACACCAAGAAATTATCTTTTATAAACCATTTAGGAAACTCGGCATTAACATTAAAGTGGAGTGGCTCTTATCTGTTCAGTGGCTTTTACTTTGGTGGCTCCTATCAGTGGATTCTTCATTTTATATAATCACACAGAAACCAAGTACAAGGTTGAAATTGAACACAGATGAATCATTTTCATCAGCGGTTGATGTTTTCTTTGGCACCAGCTGAGTGGCATCAATAGTAGGGCACACTTGAATCAAAAGAACCACTTGAAAGAAATAATACTCTTATGTATTGTATTTTTATTTTTTTTATTTTTTTATTTTTTATACTTACCTAATGACCGTGTGCCACCGAACAAAGGATTTTTGTTTCACTTTGCAGTTGCTGTTTTTGAAGGAAATATAAAGAGAGATTCAGACTGATAAGATGTTGCACTCATTAAACTCATTCGGCTGATATAAGAGTTAGAATGAATTAGTCCAAATAATGGGGTGGGGCTGCAAGCAGTGACCATTTTCATGGCAAATCATTTATCAAATTTTGAGCCATGCTGAGCCGCAGTATGTGTCTGTGAATTGCAATGTCAGTGCGTCTTTTGACAAATCTAAAATATCTCTACAATCACCGGATGGTTTTCAGGAAAGTGTGGTCCAATTGTTTCTCTGATGTTTCCTTTGTTCCCACAGGATGAACAGTAATATATCTGGAGAACCCCTAACTTTTCACCGAGGGCCATCTTCAGTCAAAATTGAATTTTGTCCAAACTGTACATTTGTTTCGTTTTGACCTCGGCTGTTCTTGTTTCTGATGTTTCATCTGATTCACTCATAATGACTCATAATGTTTCACTGCTCAAAGAGTCAACACAGGTGTAATAATGTATGTAACATATGTATGATGTAGGCATGTACTGAGTAATATCCCTCACACACACACATACACACACACACACACACACACACACACACACACACACACACACACACACACACACACACACACACACACACACACACACACACACACACACACACACAATCTGCATTACTTAAATATTTTCTATGGGGACTCTAGCATGGCTGTAGACTCGTAATCTTCTTCTATTGTTGTTGGCAATTAATTTTCTATCAGTGGACACATTAATTATCCAATTTAGACTGCACAATACATTTTGAGGTATTTAACATAAAAGAACTAAACCATTAAATTATCAGTGAAGATATAGGCCATTAGCAGGTGTTAGCATATAGAAAATACTGTATTGTTAGTGGCGTGTACTGTATGTCTGTCAGTAAGGAACAAGAAACAGTAGAACAAAAATCCATCAGATTGTAAATTAAAGGTATTTTAGAGTTACTGGCACACACTATGTTCTTTTGGATGTCTTTAGTAAAAGCAAAAAAAGGCAGCTTCGATGATTCAGTGGAAATATTAGCCTCGAGTGCTTTTTGTAAAACCATGTCAACTCCAAATGAACAACAAAAAAAAAGACAAAATCACAGAATCTGACTGACAAGTGAACTCAACAAACAGGACGACGTGAACGGAAGCAAAATGCAGTAAAGACAGCACACAGGGGGAAGAAAAAAAGAAAAAAAAAAAAAAGAAGCAAAATGCAGCAAATGAAACCGAACTCGCGTGGCTGCAGTTAAACATCAAAAATATTTTTATACTGCCGAGCCTGAACCGAAGACAGGAGTTCGATAGCTGCTCCGGAGATACTCTGCCTGTAACGGAGCACCCAGCTGCCAGCTATTGACCCCCCACACACCAGAAGCATCCAGCTTTTTCCTCTGAAGAAAAGGAAAGGTACGCCTAAAACGGGCACAGCGTGTGTGTGTGTGTGTGTGTGTGTGTGTGTGTGTGTGTGTGTGTGTGTGTGTGTGTGTGTGTGTGTGTGTGTGTGTGTGTGTGTGTGTGTGTGTGTGTGTGTGTTCACCCTCTTTCTCCTCATCCCTAAACTCACAGCCACCAAATCTCAGCCTCCGGGGACAGCTGTCGCATTGACTTCCAAAACTGGACAGTCACTCTGCAACTCCAACCCCCATCACACACATTAGCATCAGGCCTCGGATCTAGTGAGTGTAATCTGCTTAGTTTATATCTGACTCACAGTCATCCATCAATTACTGAGACACTGGGAAAGACTATTGACACTGTGTGCAAACACCGCTGTCCCGCTGAACCGACAGAACCTCTCTGACTCTTAAAAAAGGACGGAGACACAGGAAAGAAACTGGAACAAATAAAACATGTCCGGTCACGTAAAACTAGAGAGCTTCTACGGGCTTCACGGTTCGATGTCTGCAAATAGATGGATGGGAGGGAAATTATATACAAAATGACGGATTGATTGACAGATGAGCACTTGAGCTGTAGGATCAGTTTTACACCATATTGATCTGTGGTAAACTGTACA
The DNA here is from genome assembly GCF_029030835.1 of Brachyistius frenatus. Lineage (NCBI taxonomy): Eukaryota > Metazoa > Chordata > Actinopteri > Embiotocidae > Brachyistius > Brachyistius frenatus. The sequence goes on from NW_027210946.1 coordinate 262,502, forward strand.
GGGATCAAAGGTCACACACACACACACACACACACACACACACACACACACACACACACACACACACACACACACACACACACACACACACACATTCCCAGAAACCTTAGAAAGCCTCTGGGAGAACGCTTAAAGCAACGTAACCATAGAAATATCCTTTAGAGCTAGCTGGACCTGCTGCTGCTATCCTCAGCGAGTCAATGGTCTTCAATTGGTTTTCACTCATCTGGCGATCCAACAGTCCCACAGGGGAGGAAGTGAGTCAGCGCTGGGAAACATATATGCACAGGAAAGGCTTTCGGGCAGGCAGGATTTCATTAGGACTAATTTAAGATCGTCTTATGAATGTGTGAGACATAGAACAATTGCTCAAATGCAGCCTCCTGCTATTGGTTTACAAACCCTAATAACTTGCCTGCATTGCCCCCTAGTGGAGGAATCTCTTTGACATTTACTTTCCAGAATATTTCCTTGATCTGACCACAAGTTTGATCAGGTACGATCACGTAACAGCAGTTTGAAAGGAAGTACGATGCGACTGCAGTTGACCCCGATTATTGAGCGTGCGTGTCACCGCTTCCCCCGTCCCGCCGTCACGCCATGCTGTCTTCTGCCAAATTGGAGGTTCTTACTGTGATTATGTAAGCAAGCCTCTCCTAACAGCATAATGTGGATTACCACAGCAAGCACCCTTCATATTCTCAACAAGCGGTATCGGATTAACTGGTCAGTTTCTGGCATCTGGTTAACCTCCTCTGTGCGGTTTGGAATGAAAATGGAAAAAGGGAGGAGAGAACATCTTTTGTCTCTTCTGTGTAAATGATGTCCTTGAGTCCTGTGTAGTCTGTCCTCTTTCGGCGTCTGGAGAGGAGGCTCGGTGCATTTGGATTTTAGATTTCATTAATCTAATATGATCATCCTGTCTGTCTGTCTGTCTGTCTGTCTCACTGCCACCCCTTTGGTGTTGATTCTCATGTTTCTTCCCCTTTTCCTCTGGATTTCTGGCGATCTTTATCCAACTTAAAACTCGATGGACAGAGGGAACTAGATATTGCGCATACTGTAACGCTCATTACAGAAATTGTATGTATATTTATTGCAGTACCGCTGCTTGTACTTTCATTCGCTGCTAATTTTGACCTCTCCTGGAGGAAATCAAGAGCATTTGACAGCTACTTTACACTTTGCATTCAGACACACTGACCTTTGACCTGTTTTTTTTTTTTTTTAAACAGCAGAGTGGAGTTGCTGCCACACGTTTGTGAGTTGTTAGGCGCTCTAACAAAACATCATGCCTCAAAGAGGTCAAATTATCCAACACTGCACCAAAGTAGATATTAATGCAAATTTATGCAAAACTCCTCACCTATCTTATTAACCAACTCACAGCCTCTCATAGTTATCTCGTGATCCTTCGGAGAGGCCTGACCCCCAGATTTGAGAACCACTGACTATGTTACTAAACTGTAAAGTAAAGTACTCATTAGCTCCAGCTAAGCCAACAACAGGAAAAATGCTGCTGCAGCACAAACAGTATAATTATATACAATCATACTTCAGTCACAAGGGAGATTTTTTTTTTTGCTTCTAGTTTTTAAATGCAGAATAATTCATACGTAATGGAGTAGTTTTAATTTAGTTTCACTATGTTGTTGGTACTTTCACTCCTGAATACGAGCACTACTTCTGCCGCTGGAGCTTTTTTACAACTTAATTCACCCCCCCCTGCCTTATACACACTCATACACACTCACACACACCTGGTTCCCAGACCTGCCTCATATGAGGAGCTACTGATGCGGGTCCAACACACACCGAATCCTGGGAGTCAGCACCCCACACACACACACACACACACACACACACACACACACACACACACACACACACACACACACACACACACACACACACACACACACACACACATCTACTGCTGATGTCAGGAAGTATTATAACCACTTTCACATGCCCACACACACACACACACACACACACACACACACACACACACACACACACACACACACACACACACACACACACACACACACACACACACACAAGTAGCATGCAGTCCATCTCATCATATCACTTTTATCTCCACAGGTGGCAAATTTAGCCCTCGGGGGCTCAATGTCAGCACAACAAACAGATCAACACAAAACACACGGAGACAAAACAAGCTGCTGTCATGTTGGGTTTAAAAAAAAAAAAAAAAAAGAAGTCTACCACAGCTTTATGTATTCACCTTCTGGCTTTCTCTCTATCTACCCGTCCATCTCGCCACCCCGTGAACCCGCCTAACACAATCTGTCAGCAGCTCCACAGGTGAGCCGGTCTCATCTCTTGACAGTCTCGCACCGCGGAGAGCTAATGCCAGCGCTCGCCTCTCTCCCTCTGATTCCTCCACCTCGCTGTGTCTTTTAAACCCTCTTCTCACTGTGTTTCCATCCTGTCCTTCATCATCTGATCACACAGATTTATCCAGGTGTGCTATCTCGGATGTTTCTGCTTTAAAGCAAATTAAATCCCCCCTTTCCTCCTTTCCCTCCACTACCCCCTTTTCTTCAGGGGGGGGGGGGGGGGTTGTGGGGGTGCTCTTGCAGTGACCCCACCTTCCGGTCAACGCCTCGGCCGGTTAGCCCGCTCGGCACGGTCCGCTGATTCCCGGCCACGCCAAGGTACACCAGTCAAAATGTAATTTTCTGCAAGATTACACATGATAATGACTCGCTTTGGTGGGTGGCCATAAATGATGACTTCCAATTATAGATGCATAACTATCGATCTGTCAACAGGAGCACTGAGAAAGGAGAGGGAGCCGGACAGATGTCCAGTAATGTAATGTTTACTGACATCTTTCTTGATCTCTCACCTCCCCACCCCCTCCCAAACGCACACACACACACACACACACACACACACACACACACACACACACACACACACACACACACACACACACGCACATGCACACACACGCACAAAGAAACAGTGGATGCTGCTGCAGACACGCTGAACAATTCATTGAACTGTTCATAAAGTCCTGCAGGGTTAAGAGCAAGTATTGATGGGAGCCAATAAAAAGCCTGAGATGAGTTCACCTGGGATCAGAGTAGACCTTCACCTGGTCAGGCACACAAACGCACACACACGTACACACACACACACACACACACACACACACACACACACACACACACACACACACACACACACACACACACACACACACACACACGTACACGCACATACACACACACACACTGGACTGTTTCTAAGCAGACAAGAACAAAACAACAACAAAAAAACACATCGGCCCATTTGGTGCAATTAAAAGCAGCCTGCATCTACTTCTTCCTTTTCTCTTGTCGTTTTTTTTTTTTTTTTTGCTTTTGCTCAGTACTCACTGTCAGTTTCATCCACTGGCCGGCTGGCTGGCTCGCTGGTCCTCCGCTCCACAGCTGCAGTCAGTCAGTCAGTCAGTCAGTCTCAAGGACAAACGCTCTAGCTCTCCTCGCCTCCGGTCTCTGTAGCTCAGCGATGCAGCAGCGCACACACACACACACACACACACACACACACACACACAGTCCAACACACACACACACACATTCCCCCTCTCCCTCTTTCTCTCCTCTCAGCGTCTCACTCTGATCCAGTGCTGAGTTTACCTACGTACCTGCCTCGCTTGCTCACAGGGGAGTCCTGAGAGAGTGTGTCAGACAGAAAAGTGTGTCTAAGAGAAGCAGGAGGGAGGGGGGGGGGGGGGCAGCAGACTGTTTGGGGTGGGGGTGGGGGGTGATGGAGGAGGACACAGCCAGCGTTCCCTTATATGCAGAGGGAGGTGGTGAGTAGAAAGGGAGGGTAGAGGACACACAGCGCTCCTGTATTCCCATAGATACAGGAGGAGGGGATTTCTATTGCAGCCTCGCAAAAGATGGGAGAGAAATGAGTGAGGGAGGGAGACAGAGGGAGCATCATATTTCAGCGATGTTGAGTCAGCATGTGAATGTGATGCATGTGTTGATAGTTGTTGGGAATATTTAGAGGGCACGCGCTTCCGAGCGGTTCTGTGCGAAAAGGCTGTCCTGCGAGTGTGCCGCGTCAAAAACACAAAAAAAACACACAAAAAAACCCAACAAGCAGACCAGAAAGTTCTCCTGCTTGTCCGTTTTAACTGACGGATCAGAGCGAGGAGCCTGAAAGTGGAACCGGCTTCACTCAAGCGTGGACGTGAAATGTTGCAGCTGTATTTTATAGAGCGATTAAGTGACCACAGAGCGCGAGATATAAAGAAGCCTCACACGGGCTGCCGTGAAACACTACGAGACAGCCTGATAGATCACAGGCGAACCAGCATGTGTGTGTGTGTGTGTGTGTGTGAATGTTTGAGATCTCTGAGGTCGTTTCAAAAATGACATCATCAGCTCACAATTAGTCCATCAAAGAGCGCCGACGCCGATTTCTCTTCACCGCGTTTCTTTTAATTATCAAATTTAAACGATCAATATCAAAATGTTGGCCGGTTGTTTTAATTGTCAAAAGCTCAATGGCAGTGTTGTTGATATTGTGGGAATAACACACACAAAAAAAAAAAACCACTTTACATGCTCTGCTAACAAAGATGATATGCATTTAATTAATACAGACCTGATGATGAGGTATTTGCTGTTCGAGCCTTGGTGATGTGTCGGCCCGGCCGTTATTGGAGTATCACGGCACATATCAGTGTTGTCGAAGATTTTAGCTTGATATACGCAGGATTTAGTTGTACAAATCATAATGCAGAAAAAGAGGCTTGATTTATTAGAAATTGTTCTATTTGTGTGCACGTTATTTCTAATTATTGATATTAATTTCCCGGTGAAGTTCAGTGACAGTGCACTGATGTTAATGTGGACAATTGACTGTAAAATGTCCTGCCTCCATTACATATTTGAAGTCTGAAAAAATATATACATTTACATATACTGAATGTCAAGTGCACATTATATTAGAACTTTTTTCCTCTCGATTATCGGTATATGTCCCAAAACTCCAGTATCGTTCGGACTCCATTTGCAGCTTTATTTTAGAGAAAATGGTCATTTCCTGGTTTGTCTTTTATTAATATTTAATGTTTGTTTTTTTTGTTTTTTGGGGGGGGGATACAAATCTGTTTAGTAGGATTTAAAAAATATTATTTTGAAAAGTGAGATGTTGGCTCTGCTTTTTTTCAGTTAATATGACTCTTTTAGGTATCGCCCTCAATAGTCCAGCACTGGATGACTTCTGAAAAGATCTTTCGCTTTAGACCACCTGATGAACCAAAAATGGAAAAATTTGCCTCAGAGAGGACAATAACACCACAGAGTTTTTGACAGTCTGCATGTTTAATACACGTTTTCTGTTCACATTTCTTTTAATTGGCCTTGTGGGCTAAGAGCAAGAAAAAAAAAAAACTTTCTTTTGATGCACCTTGGTTAAAAGCTCATCTTTTTAGAGGAAAAAAAATACTTCTTGCAGTACAACTTGTTGCAATATTTCTGATCCACTATTTTATATTTTCAGCTGCACTTCAGTGCATTTCCAATCTTACATTCACATAAATGTACTATAGCTGGCCAAGAAGCTAACAAAGCTATATTACTCAGTCGCCATAACTCGTAACATCACATTTGGGTGAACAGATATGGGTCCACAACTAATCGTTAAAAATCTATTGTTCCTCTGATGAATCTCGGGTGTTTTCACGTGTGTCTGATTGGACGTCAGCTACAGTCCTGAGAAAAGATCTACTCAAAGCAAATCAAGGGAAACGCCGGCGTGCATGTTGGACCTTTAAATGGTGTATTATAACAGAAGCGTCCCTGCTATTTTGAAATTCTGTAACAACACAATGATCGTAACCTGCAGTTTCATCACATACTGTGTATAAAGTCGGTGAGCACGGTGGTCACAGTTGGCTAAAGTCTGCTTGCCTGGTATTATCAGTCTATTTCCAGTCATTGCATCCTAATGAGCGCAGACCTCTTGGTTAACTTTGAAACTATTGGGAGCAGCCTTTAATGACATACGTTGCGAGCTGAAACTCCACCGCTGTCGCCACAGTTGGAACTATTTTGCCTTTAGCCACGCTCGCTGGTTGGTGATTGGTCGGCCTTTCAGAGTGGTTGACCAAAACTGAAGCTCAGAGCAACAGTCAGGTGGAGCCAGGCTGGCAGTCTGCAGCAACAATGTTTAAAAAAACAAAACTAAATAATATTGCAGGACAATAAACTTGGACTTGGTAGGACCCATTTGTACAAATCTGGTTGTTTTTTTTCTAGTAAACGTCAGCAGCAGCTGCACATGCATGTAGTGGTGCTAAATGAAGGGAAAACTGGAGTTGGAGATTTTATCTTTGTTTTTGTTTTTTGGAGAGATAAAAACATTCTGATGATCTTCCATTAAAATGAACAATAAAAACATCCAGATCTCCTCGCCCACGTCAACACGTCTTCATTACAGTAAAAGGAACCTAAAATGAATGTTGAGGTACGGCCGTCTCAGACCTTTTATTAAAAAAAAAAACGTGTGGAATATTGGAAATATTTCTCATTAATTCACTCACCATTCGCTGACTGAAAACAAACTGCAGTCATCATCGGCGGACTGCTCGGTGTATTACAGTCACCTCAGATCTATAGAATCTGACATGACATGAGGTTCAATGTCATGAGTTTTCTCCAACATGGAGTTTCTTGAGAGGACATGTTTGCAAGAAGTCTTTCCTGTCATCGACCTTCACATGTCAGGTCTCTGTGAGGATATCCTTGGCTTCTTGCAGTTTCCCCAATATGGGAAAGTTTTTTTCTTTCATCAGACTCAGTTGCTATGACAAGCGTCGCTCCTTCCCTTCTTGTAGCTCACACGTCTGAATTATACTGGACCTTTTTTTTTAAATTTTTTTTTTTTTTTTTTTTTAAATCACCCTGAGGAGAGTATGATCTCTGTCACGGTCGTCTTCTCCCAGCCAGCTTCCGGTTGACAATCCAGAAAAATAGCAGGTTGTTCAGTTGAAACCTAAACCTGTGCCTTTGGGTCTCTGAGTGGCCCGGATGGGCTCGGTGATGCCCCTCCCCTCGGGGCCCAGGCCCATCCCCGGGCTCCAGCCCATGCTCTGCAGCATGCGGCTCCCCGCGTTCGAGTCAGGGATGGGAGGCGCGTTCTCCCCGACCACGCCTGACAAGAGAGTTTGCATGTTAGAGAAGAAGGACATTTTCTGTGTACAAGTCTGTGGCTCATGTTAGGGTTGGCACGAATTAGCATTTGTCAGCTATAACAGAGATCTGGAAATCAGCTCTTTGACATGAGAGCCACGAAAAGACAGGCACAACCGGTACTTAATAAATGTCCAAAGCCATAGCAGTAAAGTAGCATACGCCCGTCATACATACACGCTTGGTGAAGCTCAAAGTGGGGACACGGAGGACATACTGTATACAATATGAAGAGAGTACAATGTATGCAACCTTACAGACCCGCATTTAAACGCAGTAAGTAGAGAAAAGGTTTCATTATTAGGTGACCAACAGAAAATTCATTGAAAAGTACTTTAATAATCAAAGTAATTTCACGTAAAATAGTTGAAATTTTGTTGTTTTCAGTTGATCAAATGTGAGGATTTGCTGATTTTGTCAAGTTTAGATTCTTGTAAGCGTGATTCAGGGAAATTTGTCAACAAAAATTGAAAATATTGTCTTTGGGAACTTTTGATGCATCTTTTTAAGACTATAGGCCTAATTGATCAATAAAACAATGTCAACAGATCACTTATTAATAGAAGTTGTGACTTAGTTACAGTGTTTGCTCTTACAATTTATTTCAAACTTAAAATGCCTGTTCTTGATCCACATATTTGACGTTCTGTCTCCCTGCTGGTTCAGCCTTAGAATAACCGTAACCATGTAATTGACTTATCCACATTTCCAGTCAAAGAACAAATGGATCCAGTGAGGGGAAGAACACCCATGTCTGTCTGAGAGACTGTGGACGGTTTGTCCTCACTGTTCCTGGAAGCTCACTGTCCCGTCACACAGTACGACCTATTACCCTTTGTAATCCTCTCTTTAATTCGTATGCAGCGCAGACGAGAAGCTGCACGGCTGTTTACGGAAACGAATACAAAAATGTCAGTATGCTCATTAAGTCTTATTACCACCTGGCTGTTCCTGAGAATTACAAGTAAGTCACTGACTGGGTCACTTTGAACAATGACCTGTATTTCCTGTCATTTAAACCAAGAAGAACTCTGTGTGTGTGTGTGTGTGTGTGTGTGTGTGTGTGTGTGTGTGTGTGTGTGTGTGTGTGTGTGTGTGTGTGTGTGTGTGTGTGTTGGGTGAAAGAGAGACAATGAGCTTCCACCTGAGCCACAACAGACGTGACTTTTAAATCCACAACTGACAGCGAACTCCATCTTGTATCAGCGGTTCCCATTAGTTCCATTGTGCATTCAATTTCAGTCATAAATCACAATCAAAAATGGGACATGGCTTCAACCTAAATATTTTATAAAGGGACTTCGGCCTAACAGCATTAGGCTTTGCTACCTCGCCCTTCCAAAAGTATCAACTGTGCCCAGAGGTAAGGAGGGTGTTTTTTTTTTTGTTTTTTTTTTGGGGGGTTGTTTTTTTTGGGGGGGGGCAAGGCTGTGAGACACAAGTGTAACTGGCTAAGAGCTAATCCAGTATCTCTGCTGTGACAGCATGACTTGGCCAACTGACTCTTGTCCAACAAAGCTTAGGAGGAAAAGGGGTTAGGAGCTAAAGCAGGGTTTAATAATGACAGAGGAGGAGGGGGAGAGAGCAATATGAAGGATGAGAGATTCCCCGCTGCCAATTAACCCGTTTAAAAAAAAAAAAAAAAAAAAAAATATGGTGCGAAACACAAACATTTCATCTCGGATCCCTCGTGTTGACGCGAGTGTATGTGCGAGACAGAAGGCGAGGACGACAGCAGACTGTCGGACGCGGTGAGCTCGGCCATGAGGGGGGAGGAGGAGAACGAGTGAGAGCCAGAAATATAATAAAAGAGGCAGTTGGTAAAAAGTGCCAGATGGTGTGTGAGGTGCAGCTAGGTGTGCGTCCAATACCTGAGGGTGCAGTGGAACCGAGGGGGGCTGCTTTTCGCCTCCGCTTGACATCCCCAGTACACAGAGAGCCGAGGTGCCCGCTGGTCTGTCTGCGAAACCAGCCAGGCGACACGGAAATGTGGCAGCGTTAGTTTGATCTCAAATAACAACACGTGAAGTTTCCCTGTTCTTTTGAAAAAAATAAAATAAAAAAAATAGCACTGAACACTGTAAAAACAACAGTGGGGGGGAGGGGGGGATTTTTGTTGACGAGACGGCAGCCGAGACTAAATTAATCTAAATTCTGGTGAGAAATGACAGGTGTTTGAAGATAAACTGTGGTTCTCACCTGCTGGCTGTTTTTACTGAGCAGCTCCTGCGATGCCCCCTGTCTGTCCGCGAGTCCCAGTGCAACTGATGTGGCAATGGAGGAAAAACAATACTTAATGTCTGAAGCGCTCAGCAAGTTATCCTCACAACAAAACATCTGTGGTCTTAGAGCACACCAAAATCGGAACTTTGAATTTCAGTCCATTGAAAAGAGACTAAAAGGAGCTCTGCTGCTCACCTGTCCATGTTCTCTCCTTGAGCCCGAGCTAAACCAAGGCCTGTTGGACACATAGTGTGATTAAAGCCTCACGTTCCCATCATGACAATGTTTTAGAGTGAACTGTTGGTCCACCACAGGAACTTTTACAGAAAGCAGAGAACCTTTTTTTTTTTTTTTTTATCTTGGAAAGCCTTGCTTACATTTAGACTGCAGGAACATCAGAGCAGTTTGATACTTCTAACTGATCCGTCTGCACTCATGCAAAAACAAAGACAAATGTTCAACCGGTAAATCAATATCACTGCCTAGTCGATTCAGTCACTCAATGTCTGATCAATATGAGTCTATATGTTGTATGCTGTGATCCATGTTCTAGTTTCTCTTTGCTTGTACAGTGTGTTGATACCAAATCATGGCAATTAATAGTGATCTTAAATTTGAATCCATCTCTCTTTTATGTACAACACAATTAAAGAAAAAGTGATTTTAGGTGAAAACTGCGGCTCACAGAAAGATCCTTTTCTCTGTCTCAACTGTTGTTCTTTTTTTTCACATAAAAGCACCTTTCATAAAATAAAATGCGACTTCAAGTGCTTGCAAAAATTACAAGAACAAATATGAACAAACAAGTAACAGTCAGAGTGAACAGCAATTAAAAAACAAAACAAAAAATAGAGAAGAACTCACTCATGGGGGTCCTGGTTTTGTCTGCCCAGTCGTTCGTTGAAGCCCTGACTGGAGCTTCCCTGCAGCCCCGCCTCGGACCCCGGCTGGTTTCCATGGAGACGACTCAACCTGGCCTGGAATCCTGATAAACACAGAAACAACGGGCGCACCGGCGATCAAACTCAGGACGCGAGTATCGAAAGGATTCCCTTAGTTTGGTCAGTAAGCTCAGGCTGAGATCAAAGCGTGAACAAGGAGTGACCAGGTAAAACAAAACTCGGGGAGGAGGGGTAGGAGGGTAGTCCTTAAAAAAAATGGAGGCCAACGAGATACAAGTGCCGGAGAGAGCTAAGGTAGCTTTAAGCAATGAGAGGCACAAGACTATACATGTTTCTACTTCGTGCTGCAAGCTACAAACAAAGCCCCGTTATTTCGTAAAGCACTTTATGGCCGTAATGCTGAACGCTGCCTTTGATTTGTGTCCGTGTGAAGCGTTTGCCTCCGGCTGGCCACGAGTGAGCCTTCAACAACAATGCAGAATTGACGTGACTGTACATTTTCACTGAGCATTACATTACATTATTATGTCATCTGATTTCAGTCCCACGCTCCAAATACAAGCGTCGCCCTCTGCCCACCTCTCTGCGCACCAGCGCTCATCATTGGAAAGGATCCGGTGAGAATACTGTTGAAGACCGGGTCAGCTAGGTCCAGCTCCTCTGACCCCGTGTCCCGCTCCCACCAGGGAACCACCCCGGCTATCCCACACGCGCCGCCGGGCCCCGGACCGGTCCCCGGCTCTCCCTCGTAAAACCAGTCGCTCTGTTCGTCGTCACCTGGACGAAAGATGATGGAAAACGTGACCGCACGAGAAAGGTGGGACAATTACTACCACGCCTACAGTTAAACAGAAACTGTCAGCTATTTGCTATCAAAGAGTTGAATATATATATATATATATATATATTTTAAAGTACTGGGAAGTAAGATATGTAGAAATTAGTTGTGTCTACTTAATATCAGCATACTGTATGTACAATATGTGCACTAATGTTCAATACTACAAATGAATGGAGAGATGTCCGAGTACATACCTTGCCTCCCCTCATCGTTAGTATAGAGGCCACCGTCACTGCTGTTACTGACACTGCTGGTCTCACTAAAGGAGGTAGAAAAGGAAATCAAAACAATCATTTAAAGATATTTCATGAATTTTTTTTTTATTTATCAAAAAGCAGCCAATAACAAAAAAAAAAAAAAGTTAACTCGCAAAAACTATGGCTCTGATTTTACGGTTTTTAAAAAAAATTTTTTTTTTTTTTTTTTATACAAACGCTTTGATTTTAATTTAACAACAGAAATCAATGTTCACCAGTTTTATGTGGCATGTAAACACGAGCAGACACACACACATCAAAACAGAATAAAGAAGCAGAGACGAGAGGAGTTGAAACTTTTGGAGTCACAGAGAATAAAAAGAAAAGTCAAAACACTAACCACCTGTCACTCATGTCCTCATCCGAGCCCTTTTGCTCCTCCAACTCCATCTTGTCTTTGGCCCCTTCCATTGGACAGGAGATGGGGTCTTCACTCTCCACCACCACCCCTTCATCTGCAGCTTCCACTCCCAGCCGGTGGGTGGCCAGCTTCCTCTTCTTCACCCTGTTCTTCCCTCCTCCTGACCCTACCGGGCCTCCTCCACAGAGCTCCATGGGCCCCCTGCCCTCGTTAGGACCGAGTCTATGTGGCCTGCTGCCAACGCGGGCTTTGGGCACGGGCGGGGGCCCGAGCATGGTGGGGGACGGGGGCTCTGGCTCTACGGGCGGGTCGACAGCCATGCGTTTGACCTTCCGTCGCCGCCTGAGGCTGCGGGTTCCCTCTGCCGACCCCAGGACGCCCGGGTCGTCCGGCCAAAGCGGCCGCTTGTTTCGGCCCGTGTCGGCTGTGTGCGGGGTCCGCCGTTTGGGGCCAAGTTGTTCATCGGAGTCGCTGTTGTCGCGGGCATGGCTGTTGGCAGCAGAGACGCCCCCTGTACTGGCACGATAGTCCTGCAACAGATGCCGCCGTGATGAATACCAGACTGAGGTGCTGATGCTAAATTAAGAAACTTGAAAAAACTCAAGTATGTCAGTTAGGATAAAAGCAACAGCAGAGTGAGGCAGGATTTATACAACACTGACAAATTTAAACAGGACCGTATCGAGGAAACTCGGATCTAAAAGTAAATATGTTCCCCTCTTCAAAACACCACACAGTTTAGTGTTTATCCCACAATGCAAAAAAAGAAACAAACAAACAAAAGAAAAGCTGAATAATTGCTCTTTAAACATGTGTTTTTCATTCAATTATGGCACAACTAAGGCATACATGAAAAGTAAAAACATCCTGCATTTCAACTTCATAGCTTTTATTATTTATATTTCCACAGTAATGAAGGCAGCATTGGAAAAAAAAAAAAAAAAAAAGGAAAACAACATTAAAACACAAAGGTTGCGTCACTTTTTTTTTTTTTTTGCATCGTAACAATGAGAGCGGAGAGAGAAAAGAGCAGCATGGATGGAGATACACAAGAGCCAAATAAAACATCACGGCCTCCTCACCTTATGTTCCTCCACGCTGGACTCGGAGCCCTCGCTGAGGTGTCCGGTCTCCCACGGAGGATGCGGGTTGTCCGACCGTCGCTTCCTCCCCCTCCGTTTCCGAGCCTGCCTCTTCAGCAGGCAGCCCACCGCCAGCGCGTGGTCTCCCCCGTCGCCGAAGCCGCCGCGGGCCGCTTGCTCCGAGCTCTCCTCCAGCGCCGACACCAGGTCGTGGACCAGCTCGTCCATCGTCCGGCGAAAGTGCCTGAAGGTGGAGAAAGAGGAGGAGGAGGAGGAGGACTGGAGCTCAACGTTTTTTGTTGTTGTTGTTGTTGTTTTTTTAAGCCAAGTTCGCAACAACGTCCGAAACTGTGTTATCTCGAAAGCTAGTTAACTATTGTTACGTAACAACATTCACAGCAGTAACGCGTGGTTAGTTTTAACGACTCTCTCTCTCTCTTATAAATTAACAACAGACAAAAAAAACAAAAAACACTGATTTTGTTGATTTTTTTTTTTTTTTCCCCCGAAGAGCTAAGCTGCTAGCCACTTAGCATAGTTAGCTTCGGCTCCCTTAGCCGGATGCTTCACGAAAGTGAACAATGTGTCACGGACCAAACCTACCAGCCAGTTCCCGCTTTGCCGATGGTTTTTAGGTTCGCTGCGCGGAACATGAAAGCCACCAAATGCCGGGTACCCTTTTTTTTATTTTTTATATATTTTTTTTAGCCAGAAACAACGGACAAACTCTGACACGCCGCGGACACCATACTGACACGGATGCTAACAATCGGCTCGCCGGATCGATACGCGACAGATGACACCATGCTGCCTTCAGGTGCTCCTGGGAAGTTTGAGTTTTACATACACTGACTAGAAAGCACAGCCTCGTAGCAAAAATTAACAAGTACTGTATTATAACTATTATTAGCCTATTATATTATTATTATAGTAAGTATAATAATAATAATCCTATTATTATAAGTAGATGTCCTACATTCAAAACCCCACTTCAGTAGATGTAGTTTACATAAGTATTATCAGCAGAATTGACTTTAAATATAAAAAGTAATGTTTTTTTAGTATTATGTATAATATTTCTGGATTCCGTTAATGTGCATTGTTAGTGCTGTAGTTGTTTATGGATGTGCCAATTGAAACTACTTTATATAGTACTGTTGGGTGGTTCAATCTACAGTTAATGCATTATAGTCTATAAATGATTTAAAAAAATTATCATGTACTTAGTGATGCTGTCCTGTAAGAATCATGTATCTCTTAAAATTCAACAAGCTCAGGTAAAAACACTTCTATTTTTTTGTTTTGTGATATTTTTCCTGCTCGTCCAAGATGTCAGTTTATTGGTTTGTAAGGTCAGAGTTTAAAAGCCTCAAGTGAAGGCATCTCTAGTCCTTTATTTCCAAGTCCTCATGTGTTTACCTTTATTGAACACTGGAGGGCGGTGCAGTCTAAAACTGAAGAAGGTGGATGTTGGCACTGGCTCTCAGCTGGTCTATCAAATATCTACCAAAGGTCACCACTGCAACAGTGATGGCACTGTCATATTAATTACAGTGTTCACTGGAAGAGTGATTGGGTACAGACCTGCACTTCACCCCATACAACAGGTGGTCTTGCTTGAATGTCAGTGACGGCCCAATCACGGTCAACAAAACCAGGTCGACACCAACAGCAAGTGTCACAGTCTCTCTCGCTTAACTACCGAGATATTTCGACATTAAAAAAAAAAAATCAGTAGGGCATCTTTTAGCCGGGGGACCTGTGTGCCAGTGCAATGTGCTGTCTGATTGGTGCGTGATCCTTTGTAACTGAGGATGTCCACTCGGACGAACACAGTCAAACAATCCGAACAGGTTGTCCCCTTCCCCAGATGCCTGTCAGAGGGTCTGGTGGATGATGACCACTCCTGGGCTGTCTCAGGTTTCTCACTAGTGGGCCCAAGTAAGACGCTGTCCACTCGCACTTGATAGTCAGACACTTTACATGCTCGGAGAGTGAAGACACAAGTTCTCGAAGGGCGCAGACTTGTGGACTCGTCTCATCTGCTGAGACAACTGCAGCTGGAAATCAAACACGTTATGGAATCATGACATCGTCAGAGGATGGAGAAGAGTTCGATGAGGCTGTTCAGCACGATGACACCACCTGGAGCTGGGTAAAGGGATTTGTAAATCCTCTGCATGTGTGAAAGAAACATAAATATGGGTAAATGAAACCTGTTTTGTGTCTTTCAGCTTTTTGCTTTTATCTTTTGTTCTGATTAAAACTGAACATGAAGAAAATATTCAAAACAGCTTTTTAAAGCCTTGTAAGTGGTTCTCAGAGCAGAGATGGTGTGAGCAGAGCGGGGGTGGGGGTCACTAATCCCCCACGTAAGATGATCTGCTCCAACTGGAACTTGGGAAGGGGCAGGAGAAAGGGGAGTGGAGGGGGCCACGAGAGGAGAGAAGCTGGGAGGAGTAATGGCCTGATGGATCAGGTGATCCTTTTACCCCCTCTAAATTTAGTGTTTTTTCAAGAAACAGTTATGAGACGTGTTTAAAAAAAACAAAAAACTATTTTCATGAATGACTTCATTCTCTCCTTCATTTCACAATCTAAAACCATAAATCAAATAAATATTTTGCTCAAAAGTGTTTAAAACTTGCACTGTTACTCATAATCTCACTCATTTTGGGTAGTTTTTCTTTTTAATCCCTGAATCCAGGTTTCTGTGAAGTCTTATGACTCGTAGGTCAGAATAGCCTGAGCCAATCAGTGGCCTTGATATCAAGCATGTGGAAAAGATTATGCAATACGTTTTTTTTAAACAATGTGCCTTTTCTGAGATAGCTGAAATGACGTCTAATCAGAGTGACTGGTGCTTGTACGTGTTGCGTTTGATGACTGGATGCAAAGAGTGCAGAGTTGGTCAAGTTTTAAACCAAGTGACTGCTGCATAGGAGCAGTCAGCTGATAACTACTTTTATATATTCAGAGCTGTGGTTGGCTGAACAGTGTGAGACCACAAAAGCCAAGAAATTCCTCTCAGCAGAGAGGGAACATTTTATTTGCAGAGCCAAAAAAAGGTCAATCTGGGCCTCTTCTGATGATGTGTAAATGCACATAATGCAACCAAACAGCACCATGTGTGTGTTTGCTTTTACTCTGCAGATAAATGTTGCTGAGCAGGTCAGTGAAACTGTCAAATGTCAGCTTGTTTCTCATCGTCACACCACTGACCTTACATGTTGTAAATGAAATTGCTATGGTGCTGTTTTTGTGCGCACAGTATTCAGTTCTTCCTGGCAAAACAGTTTGTTCTTTGAAACATGTCAGTCAGAGCAGCTGTGTGGCTCATATATCCTCAGAGAACCCAGTGAGTCAGACCTGGTGTCGGCCTGTCTCCGTGGAAATCAGCATCGGCTGACCGCTGCTGGTGCTGGAGTACCAAAAAGTGTGTCACGCCTGGTGTTTAAAGGATTGTCGGTGGATTTACTTGATGAAAGGGACTGTTAATGTCGTATTTATGAGTTCATCGAAAGTCTCAGCGTGGGGCCTGCGGGCTACGTTTGGCCTGTACTATCTTTGTTTTGGCACACTGCGACTTTTGACAAGCTCGTGTTTATTTTCACAAACAGAAGAATATGGATGCTTTCAATTTTTTACAACAATTTCTGCAGAATAGTAAAATTACTATGTTGCAGATTAAAAAGAAGTGCTTTAATTATTTTGAAATTTCAATTTAGACTTTTAATGCAAATTTGGTGTAAATATTAAATTTTAATGAAATTTATTTTCACATATTATGAGCATTTATTTTTGGCCTGCGGCCCTCTATCTGTTGAGTCTGTTGATATGTCAGTGTCACTTGCAGTGTCAACTCCCATTTGTGAGTTGTTTTGTTCGCTGCAATTAAAACTGTGATCATTAATTAAATGCACAGATCCACATTGTGTATTCAGGATGTGATAAAAGTTGTAATCGTTGTGGCAGTTTCTCGTAGTTTGTTAAACGTAACAGAAGTTATGCTGGAGAGAAAAAAAGAGCTTCCTCATAAGTATGTATGCCTATTTTTTCATTGTGTGAATTCTAAATGTACATTTAAATGTAGGCTATTTTACAGTGACAAAAAATGATCAGTGAAAGGGACTAATTAGAGCACACCTCATATTTCCTAGAGCCAAAGGTGTCAATCCAACTGCTTGACAAAAGTGTAAACCACGATTCATTTTACATAACCGAACTTGTTATGCTGTAAAAAGAACAACAATCCTGCAAATTCAATCACTCATAAAACAGCTGAGTTTTAGCTGAGGCTGCTTCAAGGTCAGCAGTTTAACAGGACACAGTTCTCTGAACTGAAACAAAACGCACTGAACCTGCACAACCACAACGCACACACATTCAGACACACACAGCCGGAGCAGTAGCCAACAGCTGGGACACTATACAACATATCAATAACAATCTGCACACTAGCTTTTTTTTTTTTTTTTTTTTTTTTTTTTTTACTTCATTTTATTAACTTAATTCACTGTAATGCTGTCCTCACACGGCAGTTTGAACATTTCAAAAGTATTCGAGTCACACAAGATAACGACACTCATCGCTCAGTGTTGCTTTGATGGAAAAACCCGAACAAAGGTGAACATTCTTCCCCTTCTGGTTCAGCCCAGAGAGAGACTGCAGCACAATCTGGAAAAACAATTAGGTCCCGTGCACACAAACACACATTCTCTCTCTCACACACACACACACACACACACACACACACACACACACACACACACACACACACACACACACACACACACACACACACACACACACACACACACACACACACACACGCATTGAACCAGCTCTGGTTGTAGTGTGGCTGCACATGAGACTGTGGTAGCGTGTACCCCATCCAAGAATTGATGCATAGAGGACTCGCATGACCAGAGGTCAGTATGACTGGTGTAAAGTATCTCCGTATATTTACTGAAGTACTGTACTTAATTATAGTTTTGAGAGCAGTTGGACTTTACTTGAGTAGTTCATTTTATGCTACTTTATACTTCCACTTCCACTGCCAAAAAAAAACCCCACACATTTCTGTATCTTTGGTTTTTTTCTTCTTTCCTCTCCCAGTCGTAATCTGATGACCCATCACATTCATCTGCTGTCCCTGGATATAAAACCGAATATAAAGTAGTTCAAATTGGCTCCACCTGCAGCAGCTACAACAGAAACATGCTGCTGTGTCACTGATACTTCACTATCAATAATCTAATGATGACAAATATAATAATATATCTATCAAAGGGACCAAACCAGTACTTCTACTTCACTACTTTAACTACATTTTGCTGCTAATACTACTGTACTTAACCAGCATTTTTTAACCAAAGTTAGGACTTTAACTTGTAATGAGGTATTTTTTTCATCGTATTAGTACTTTTACTTGAGCACAGGATCTGAATACTTCCTCCACCATATATAAGTTTGCTTTTGGCAAAAATATATCTTTACCATTCATCATAGGGAATCTGAATCCTATATGAATTAAAGTGCATTTACATGAGGGCTTTTGTTATTGTCTGTTCAGTGTGTCTAAGTTTAACTTGTGTATAGCAGGAATAGCTGTTATAACAGACATTAAATGTCTTCCTGCCACACAGTCTCTCTTCCCTGGAAGGTCTCGCTCTATAACAGCTAACATGGCATGTGCTATTAGGCTGTGATTGGTCGGAGAGATCGCCTCACCGCATCAGACTCACACCTAGTGACTTCAAACGCTGACGTAGCCACGCTGATTCCTGCCGTCACAGCACCCTGGATACCTCAGTGCTCTTCAGACTGGGACATGTCGCCTACAGGTTTCGCAGGGGGGGGGGGGGGGAACACTTGTAGTTTTCAGCTTGTCAGTCACCTCCATAAACTTGAATGTGTATTTTATGAACTTGACCTGATAAAAGCGGTGTCCACTGACAAATAGAAATGCACGTGAAAATGCGACAAAAAAATTAAAAAAAATTAAAAAACACGCCAAAAGCTGTTCCCACTTCGAAAGTACGAGTCAGCTGTGCGCCCATAAAGTGAGAAAGCGGCTATGTTGCTGGGCTGTGTGGTTTTGTGTTGCCGCTGTGGCAGCTGTAACGGTGGTGCGTCTGGAAACTCAAACAGCTCGACGCTGATTGGCCAATAGCGGGGTTTTCGCTGCGCGTGACGTCACGGCCCACAGACAGAGTAAAGAGACAGTCTCGCTCACAGGGAGGAATGAGTATCGCTTTCACTTAAATAGTCGTTTTTTTGTTTTGTTTTTTGGTATCTGTGAGTAGATGACAGCAGATCAGGGCCGTATTATTCTAAGACAACACCTCTACCGGGAAACAGGGAACGCTTCTATAATGTCTTATTGTGTTGTTCTCCGCCGCTGAGGACACGCTGGTCCCTGTGTGGTGTTAAAGCCCGCCAGCATATTTCAGCTCTTAAAAGGTATGTGTCTGTTTCATATGGTTGTGTCCGCACCTGCCTGTTTGATGATATGGGTGATGTAGCCTACTGACTTATGTGCTCTGTACATATTTGCGTCCTTAAGCATGCATCATTCATATAACATTTTCTATTTGCACCGTGAGGATGTATGAGTCAGCTATTTACTCACATCCAATGGGTTTTTAATAGTTTTTCTCTTTAATTGTGCGTTTTGAGAAGCTGATTGGTTGTTAGTGTCAGATATATGTATTGTCGGGTGTCTTTCGAATCTTCCACTTACAAGCCGATGCTTTTATTTTCTTAAATAATTGATTTTTATTTTGTGAGGCACATGGGGATATGTCTGTGTAGTTATGTGGGACTAATGAGACTTGGTCAAAATGAAAGACTCTCTGTTCATACACGCAAAACATTATCTGCTGAGTGGCCCAGACAGATTCCTGTCTGTGGCAAAATGTTCAAAACTGCAGCTTGTAAACTCATTCAACTAATGAACATACCGCAATTTTGCAACATTAGTCACAGGTAAAGCTGGACTGAAAGTCAGGATTTGATTTGATCCCCTCATCCAGCTCTGCTGTTGCCAGTGTTTGGATAGACCTTCTTCCTCATTTTGTTTCATCACTAAAACAAGGCGGTCTATTTTTAGATGAAGCTGCTCTGCACCATACAGCAGCTTTTCACAACAAAAGTCTCTGAGAATCAGCTCTGTCTGCCAGCAGCCTTGCAACTCAATACCTCGGTGGGAAACTCGATTAATAATGTAACACGGTGAAGGTCATTTACAAGACGTATTTTAAGATTCAGCTTGCAGATTCGTCTGCTGCTCTAAAATTAGGGCCCCTGTTCTTCTGTAAAGGGGCCTCTTCTTCCTAGTCACACATGCTCAAAGGGGGTGTTTTGTAAGAGAGATGTGTTGGCATTGTTCCAACCCTTTCTTCACTGGAGCTGCAACAATTTAGGGGCCCACTGTCAACTGAATCAAGGTCAGCCCCCCTCTCCATCCCCCTTCTGTTAATAGTTAGCTCCAAGGAGTTTTCAAAGATATACATATGGCAAATGTAATCAAGTCAGCGTCTGGGGACAGCAAAGATAAGGTTGAATGAACACTCTTGATTTCATTTATTTCCTCACCTTCCTTACTTTATTTACTTTGATTAGAGATAAATATAATATGCAAATCTTCTTTAATGTAGAACTGATGGCAGACAAAGAAGTAAGTTCATTACATTTGTTTTTAAAGGGAGCTCTAATCTCATTTCATTGAGATGACACAGACAACCTTTATTGCGTATAGGAACCTGGTTGAAAATATATTTTCAAAACATAAAATGGATCAGTCAATGCCTTCAGTTGTTTTCCTGCCATGCTACTGTCAAATCAGAAACAAATTCTGTTTACAGTGTACAAAATAAAATGAACTGTCTGTGGCTGCTACGCAACAATACAAAGATGATCGAGCATATATACTCAGACTGATGAACTCAGTGTCCTTTCACATTTAAAAGAGGTTTGTATTATCTGTGAAAAGATTGCTGTCCCAGATCTCATGACGCTGTGGTTTCGCTCGGCCAATAAACACCACAGAAAGTTATGACGCCATCTTCGTAGGAGTGATCGCGACTGGTCTAACTTAGTCTGCCTTTTCACCTCTGATGTCTGGGGTGAATGGAAAACAGTTGGATAGGATTTCCAGATTTATGCCAGAGCGGGAGAAGAGGGCAGGAAGGTCAAAGTGGCAACAGGGTCCTTCTACAGTATGTAGGCCACAGATTGTTTTGGGGGAATTACAAGAGCACTGAATAGGAAGCAGCCTCCATTTCCTCATTGTCTATTACACATATAGAAAAGTGATTTTTAGATCAAGCAGAGTCATACGTGGAGTCAGAGCTTTGACAGCCAACGCCGGCTCATGAACACCTCGACAACCATAAACACTTTTGAAGGTTGACCTAGTTCAAGGCTTTT